>NW_016807895.1:1387102-1388095 GCF_001698545.2 Rhinopithecus bieti
TTTCAAATATCTTTTATTTTAATATTTTATTTCAGAATTAAAAACATTTTCAAGTAAAAAATTGTAAGTGCATTCTATGTCACAATGAAAGCCATCTCATTTAGTAATTCTACCATCCATAATTTTTCGTTTGTCAATTTAAATCTTAGATTGTACTTTCAATGTACATATCTGAGTAATTTACAAGCAATTATTGCATTTATATATTTATATAAGAATATGAAAAAACATTGAATTATAATTAGAGACAAAAGGCACCAAAATTTAAAAACTGTGTATTTCCATACTTTAAAGTATTTATACAACCAAGAACATGTTATGTATGTACACTGACAAAAATAAAATAAATGTATAGTTATCACATAAATATGGGTACCCATTTATCACTTAGAGGCCCTATTGTAATGGACTGAATGTTTGTGTCCCTCTCAAAATACGTATCTTGAAATCTAATCCACAGTGAAATGCTATATGATAGCAGGGATTTTGGAGGTAGTTAGGTGATGAGAGTGGATCCTCATGAATGTGATTAGTGGCCGTATAAAAAGAGCTAAATAACTCTCTTGCCCTCCTCCCACCATGTGAGGCTACAACATGATATCGGTGGTCTGCACCCCAGAAGAGGAGCCTCACAAGAACCCCATCATGGTGGCACACTGAACTCAGACTTTCAGCCTCCAGAACTTTGAAAAATAAATGTTTGTTGTTTATAAGCCATCCAATCTATGATACTGTGTTACAGCATTCCAAACTAAGACACCTACTGACAAAGTAGATGAAATATAGCAATCAATTATTTAATTCAAACTACTTAACCAATGTTTGAGGATGAAAAAGAGGAGTTTTATCCTAACCCTTGTGCCTATTTTTTAATAAAAGACATTTATTCAGTCATTCGTTTTTATTACGGGCCTATGACTTACCCTATGTCAATCTCCTGGCAAACATAATCAAACAAAATAGAAAAGATTTTGTCCTCTAGGCCTTGAAATT
>NW_016807895.1:1388644-1399195 GCF_001698545.2 Rhinopithecus bieti
TGGTTTTGTTCTTGTGATAGTTTGCTAAGAATGATGGTTTCCAGCTGCATCCATGTCCCTACAAAGGACGCAAACTCATCCTTTTTTATGGCTGCATAGTATTCCATGGTGTATATGTGCCACATTTTCTTAATCCAGTCTGTTACAGATGGACATTGGGTTGATTCCAAGTCTTTGCTATTGTGAATAGTGCCGCAAAACTCCTCTGATAGATAGATCCTTATCAGTAACGATCTTAGAATTGAAAGATTGAAAATTGAATTGAAATTGAAAATAATGTGTTGAAGAACACTCAACTAGCAATGTCACCTTATGTAAAAATGTGACTTTGTTTATATGAGATGAAGTTTTGTTAAACATTTTATTGTAGATTTCTGCTAGCTATTGAAAGTTTAGTATAAAATGAAGGATGGCAAAGAATGCATTTCGAATACCCGTTCTATGTATAAGAAAATACAAGTTCTATCATTCTTGCAAGGTATCAAAACATATTTCTAGCTCCATTTGGAGTTAGAACTGAGTCTTTTGCTACTTAAATAGGCCCACTTGAGATGTCTCTACAGAATGGAATAGTGTAAGGAAAAAAATTCAGTATAGAACTTCTGCTTTTTGCCGATGTGAGCAGTGAATTGATGTTATCTTTCATAATTAACAGCAGCACAGGTTTCTAATGGTTGCCAGGGCACAGAATGGCACCTTTCTGGTGGCAATAGTAGCTATTGTCCTCTAGTCAAAATACTTGTTTTGTACCCACAGTTGCGTAAGTTGCAGAGTTGGAAGTTTCTCCCCAGGTAAGATGTGGTTGTATGTTTCTGAGGAGGCACCTGGCGAGAGAAGCAGATACACAGCTACTCTGTTCCTCCAATCATTATTTAATGATTCAATGAACAACTTAATCAATAATGAATCCCTTTTTCATTTACAGTATATAGAGTACTTTTGGTTATTTAGTAATCAACAATCTTGACTGACATAATGAACTTATGGCTTCCTTACACTCTTTCCCCTGTATCTGAAACTGATTATTTTTCTTTTCTTTAGTGTCCCTGCTTGAGGTCAAAGTAGAGGGACTCTGAATTTGTTGTGCTTGTTTCTGCTTTGGAGGTTTTCCTTATCAAATGTGTGTGTTCCTTCCTAATTTAAGATCCTGTCCCATCTCCAAGGCATTCTATTGCTCACTCTACATTTGCCCTGCATGTCACATGCAACTCTGCAGGACTCTTCCAATAATACAAACCAGTGTTATCCACTTTGTTAGCTTCCCATGTTTGATTGGTTGTTTTCTAGTAGTCTTTCTTCTGTTTTCCAAGAAGAGAAGTAAAAACATACTTTTTACCTGTTGATATGCTTCTCACCATACTTAAGAATATTTTCAGTACTTTACAGTGTGACTTCTGTATGTGGTGTTTTTAAGATACTTAGCTACCAATTTCTAATGGCCTGCCCAGAGGATTTAATATTCTTACACAAAATCTCCACTGGCCATATTAGGAAGTTCTCTTCCAGGTCCTTCTTTTAAAGTTATTTTTTCAGTAGCAGAGGCTGGTTTCCCATTGGCTTACGAGCACCTCAGTTTGCTATATTAATAGCATACTCAACTTTTAGAATAGAACTATTATGTGTATATACATATTATGATATACACGATTAGAATATATAATTATGACATATAACTCTAAGTTATATAATTTTATTTTACTTTAAAATAAAATAGCTGCTGGATATGGGTTGGCTGGGTTCCACCAAAATCTCATCTTGTAACTCTCATAATTCCCACATGTTGTGAAAAGGACACAATGGTGGGTAATTGAATCATGGGAGCAGGTCTTTCTCATACTGTTCTCATGACAGTGAATAAATTTCATGAGATCTGATGGTATTATAAGGGAGTTCCCCTGCACAAGCTCTCTCTGTTTGCCTGCTGCACCTTCGTGTAAAACGTGACTTGCTCCTCCTTGCCTCCCACCGTGATTGTGAGGCCTCCCTAGCCCTGTGGAACTGTAAGTCCATTAAATTTCTTTCTTTTGTAAATTGCTCGATCTCAGGTATATCTTTATCAGCAGCGTGAAAAGACACTAATGTAGTGCCCTCACTAAAATAAATTATGTGGGTAACTTTGAATTATATGGATTACTTTGTGTTTGCTAGTTGGTGTTTATGGAAGTTAGGCTCCCGCCCTCCCACAGAGGCTAACGGATGAGGTCTCTATCTCTCCTGATGATTACATTTCAAAGGGATGGCTCCTTGAGAAAAAAAGACAGTCCTAAATTGTAAACCTAGCTAGAGATTGGGAGAAAATTTGCATCTCAAATGGTCAAAGGAAGAATTCACACTGGAGAATTTTCTAAAGTAAATGTTCTAAGAAAAGGCAGGACAGTGTCCTGTGATCAGGAAGAAACTGTCACAAGTTTGATCAAGCTGAAGGGAACATTAAGGCTATCTGGCTCTGAGTTTGTGAAAAGCTAACTTCTATTTGCTTGGGAAATCTAGGACCCTCAAGGTAAGGAATTAACTTATCAGGGAGAGCAAACATAGACACTGAGCTTCATGTAAAAATAATGCTGTTTATTTTTTAATTTTTTATTAATTTTTTAGGATAATGCAGTTTGTATTACTCTAGCAATCCTCTGTCCTGGCTTCAATTTCACTTCTCATCCTCAGCATCCTGTGATGAAGCTGGAGAAGTCAGTAACAAGAAATAAATAAGTAGATCATTAAAATAACTGTGAGTTAATGAGTGCTTAAGACAGTGTCCAAATTGTTGTCATGTACTGGAGTGAAATCAAGCCCAGCAAGAGAAGTGTTTGCTCAAGTTTAATGAAGCTATTATGGGAACACAGAGCAAGATGCAGCAGAGTGCGGGGAGCAGAGGCCTGGAGAGAAAGAAGCATCCAGAACCACATGAAACAGGAAGCCACATGCATATAATGGAGGTCTCAGCAGCAAGCAAGGCTGATTATTAAGGGAGTAGAGAAGATAAAATAAAGCGAACATAGAATTTGCTGGGACATCAATGGTTTGAAGCCATGGAAAGCTTGATATATATATGAAGTAATTGACTGTGATCTTTAGACAATTTAGAAAGAAAAATAGCCTGTTCAAGATTTACACAATCCTTCATAGTGCCTGATTTACCAAACCATGTACAACACCCAGACTAGTTCAATACAGAGAAATCTGTTAAATATAAGTCCTGTTCATCACAGGGCAGAGATGTTCAGAATCAGTCATCCTCTGTTATACACGTACTTTTTGTATGTGCTTTCATAAAGAAACTGAATTATAAGAAGAAAATATGTAACTTGAAATAGCCAAATACACTAATCTGATTATGACATAGTCTTTGGATATTTTAGGAGAGGTAACATTAAATTGCATGTATTTTAAGCCATAATGAAAAGAACAGGATATGCGTAATGCTAAGCTGCATGATATTCCTGATAAATCTCTGCATTTGGGAGAAGTAATTACTGCTGCTCTTCTGAACTTTTGGTACCTGCTATTAACCCAGTAGGAAATTTTAAATTGTAACTTACCCTGAAGTCAAACACTCATAGAAATGACTGTGCCCCTCCTTCTCACAGGAATAACAAACATTCTTTTCTATCTTCCTTTGAACTAAGGGGGATGAACATTGCATAAAAATAGTATGTATGTTGTTTTCATTTAAGTATTCTTTTGCTGTATTATTTCATTTAAAATGGTATAAAGTAAAAAAAGTAGTAAGTATAATGCTTTCATTTTAATCACTGTTATTTTGTACTTGTACTAAGTGTAGGCTAACTATGACATAGACCACTAAAACAGATATTTGTAATTGTTTTCTATGGAACTTTCAAAATAGAAATATAAAACCATTTTTGTCTGCTTTCAAATTAATATCCTCTGGCTGGTGATTGTCTGTTCTCACTAGCATAACTTTTCAAAGTTTAATGACTGGATATTTTAGAGAAGGACAGTATTCTATAACAGTCATCATTTTGGGCAATTTCAAATGTACATTTATATCTCTTTCTGGCTGAATACTTTGGAAGAAACCAGGGAGTTATAATTTGGAGAAAACTGCACTTAGAATATCAAAAAATAACCAGTGATTTCGGATTTAAGAAAAAAATGTTCCTGATATCTCACCGAGTCTTGTGTGTGCATGTGAGTCTATGTGGCTGAGTGCACCTTGCTTCTCAAACTGCCTGATATTTAATACTATCGGGTGATAGTCCCAAGAACATTGTTACAAGGCATGGCTTGCTACACTGATTTTTAAAGTAGCTAACATTGAACATGTGCTCTGACATAGTCTGAAATTAATGTGTACTATGGACACGTAGGTGGTGACTGATGGGGAAATAGGGAATTGATTATCCTTATGGGACATTAAGACACCGGCAAATAAAGAGACAATAAAAGTGGAACGAGCATTGTTTATTCAACAGGAATTGGTATGTGATATACATTCTATTAAGTAGGAAGGAAAAAGACAAATCTACTATTTAATAAATAATATTAGAAAGAGTCAATTACAGATTGGAAAAAAATTACAGTCACCAACCTCACATTATCCAAAAACAATAAATTAAATGATATAAATCCCTACATAAATTCAATAATAAACATTAAGCATCGAAAAGAAATCCTCAAAACATTAAAGAAAATAAAGAAAAGATAAATATAGAAATAAATAAGGAAAGAAAAAGATTAATACATTTAAGTATGTCAAAATAGAAAGTTATTTGTTAAAAAATATTGTCAACATACAATTAACTAGTAAGTAGACTCTTTAAAGATTTCTTACAAATAAGTTAGAACAAAGGAGAAAACCAGGTGCAATGTAGGTGGCTTGTGAAGGGGCTTTGGAGTGAGGAATCAGGACACTGAGCCGCTTGGCTCCACAGGGTGAGGAGCTGCTGCATTAGTTTATTTGCCTCTTTAGTGCTTAGTGGCAAGAATCCCGCACTATAGGAAGTTGCTTGGCTACAGGAAGGAAGGAGGTGCGGCCATGGCCACACGATAAACCTCGGAACCTCACGCTCCGGGCAGGAAGCCACCAGGAAAGGCCACATATCGATTTTATTTTTATCGATGTCCAGAATAAGCAAATCCTATAGATGGAGAGTAGGTGACAGGCTGCTGAGGACTCGGGAGAATTTGGCGGTGATAACTCAAGGGCGTGGGGTTTCCTTTTGATTGTGGTGATGGTCGCATGGCTCTGTGAACCACTAAAAATCAAGGAATTGTGCACTGTAAATGGGTGAATCGTAAGGTAGGTGAATTGCATCTCAATGAAGCTGCTACCAAAATTAAAAGGAAAAAGGAAAAACGGGAATAAAGTGACATCAGCGTAGCCAATTACTACATTCTGTTCTTCAACAGTTATTTTGCCAAAAGCCATCAAACAATGCAGCTAAAAATGGAAGCATCTTACCATTTGCAAATAACAACACAACGCAACTGGCTTGTGACACATGCAGGAAAATCTGGAGAGTCCAGTTTCGCCAGCGTACAGCCGGATCCAGAAAGGCTGGAAGAGTCCAGTTTCGCCAATAGACGGCCTGCAGAAAGGCTGGGAGAGTCCAGTTTCTCCAGCAGACTGCCAGACCCGGCAAGGAAGACTGGCACCTAGTGAGGTTGACAGTGCAGGCCGGGAGTTCAGCTGGCTTTTGGCCCTGGTGTTTCAGATGTGGTATCTCACACAGGAGTTCAGCTCCTCTCAGAATAATGGACCCAGTATTATTTGTAAAGACCTACCAATAGCTCAATATCCATGCGGGGGGTAAGAGCACAGAGTCCAGAATTTCCTGGGGCCCAGAATTGGTGCTGGGTCCCACAGTGGAAAACCTCAACCCAACACCTGGGAGTGCTCTTGGGAACCAGCACTTTCCTGGGGCAGAAAGAGGTGACAAACCGGTGGCAACACCCGCCCACCACAACACCTGCCCATCACCACACCTGAGTCCACACCTGCCCACCAAAACACCCATCCACAACACCACCCACCCACCACAACACCCACCTACCACAACACCTGAGCCAACACCTGCCCACCACAACACCTGCCCACTATAACATCTGAGTCAATACCTGCCCAGCACAACACCTGCCCACCACAACACCCACCCACCACCACACCTGAGTCAACACCTGCACAGCACAACACCTGCCCACCACAACACCCACCCACCACAACACCTGAGTCAACATCTGCACAGCACAATACCTTCCCACCACAACACCTGAGTCCACACCTGCCCAGCACAATACCTTCCCACCACAACACCTGCCCACAACAACACCTGCCTACCACAACACCTGAGCCCACACCTGCCCACAATACCTGCCCATAACAACACCTGAGTCCACACTTGCCCAGCACAATACGCACCCACCACAACACCTGAGTCCACACCTGCCCACCACAACACCCGCCCACCACAATACCTGAGCCCACACCTGCCCACCACAACACCCGCCCACCACAACACCTGAGCACACACCTGCCCACCACCACACCCGCCCACCACACCTGAGTCAACACCTGCTCACCACAGTACCCACCCACCACAACACCCATTTGTTTATACATATATACATATATGCAAAAACTGTCTTCATAGGCCTCTTGTAGTACATGGAAATCCTGTACATGTTTGGAAAGATTCATACCTAAATGTTTCATTGTTTGGATCTATTATACAAAAGCATTTTTAAAAAAATTTGAATCTCCAATTATACATTGATATTATGTAAAAATATGATTGGCTTTCTATGTAAATGTAGAAATATGGTTTGTTGATCATAAATTCTACTTTGCTAAATTCCTTCATTATTTCTGGGAGATATTTAGTTAGTTAGTTTTTGTGTTTCTTGGGATTTTCTGTGTGTAAAGTCATGTCATCTACAACTAAGGACACTGTTGTTTTGTCTCCAATCAATATGCATTTTATTTATTTTTCTTGCCTTATTGTAAGACTGGGATTTTAAATGTAATGTCCAATAGGATTAGAAAATCTGGGCATTCCTATCTTCTTCCTGATCCCACTGAGAAAGCATGGGTCCCTCACTGTCTAGTGTGATGGCAGATGTAGACCTTCTGCAGATGCCCTGTTCAGGTTGGAAAAGTTCTCTTCTAATCTGTGTTGCTGAGTTTTTATCATAGATTGATATTGCTTTGTCAATCGCCTTTTGGCATCAATTGATATTATCATGTCATTTTTATTCTTTAGAATGTTAATATGATGTATTGCATTAGTTGGTTTTACTTTTTGAGCTATCAAACCACCCTTGTATATACCCAAAGGATTATAAATCATGCTGCTATAAAGACACATGCACACGTGTGTTTATTGCGGCACTATTCACAACAACAAAGACTTTGGGTTTTTAAATTTTTGTTTCAAGTATTTTAGAGTTCTGGCACTTGGGGAATTCATGTTTAGGATTGTTGTTTTCTTGACCCTTTTACCACTATTTATTTCTTCTCTTTATCCCTGGTGATTTTGTTTGCTTCAAAGCATACTTTGCCTAATGCTAACATGGTTTATTCCGCTGTCTTTGATGAGGGTTTGCATGGTGTTTGCTTTATTTTTCATCTTTTGATTTGCATCCTATCTCTATCATTATATTTGGGGTGATTTAGTTTTACATAGTTCATCACTGTCTATGAACTAAAATGTACATAGTTAACTTTTCATACTTTGCCTAGAATCCATATTTGCTACTTGGAATTTATGAATCAATCTCCACGTAGGTCTCCTTCACCTGCCCCTCCAGTGACAGGAGAGTTATGAGCTAGTCTGCACACTGAGTCTCCACGAGAAGATAATTTCATTTAAAGCATTCCTTTCTCATGTTTTCCTCTGTTGTTAAGATTGGATAATTTCCACTGATCTATATTCAAATCCATGGATTCTTTGTTCCATTCTGATATTTCTTTACCGTCTTCTATAATCCCATCCAGTGAAGTTTATTCAAAAAGAACTTATTGCCCTTCCATTCTAAGATGTCCATTTGGTTTATATTTACATCTTCTAGTTCTTTCCTGAGATTTTCTCCTTTCTCATTTGTTTTAAGAGTGTTTGTGACTACGGGTGGAGTGATTTTCTCATAGCTATTTTCATGTTTTTGTCAGCAGATCACATTTCAGTCGTCTTGGCATGGGCATGGGCTGGCTGGTTCCTGAGTGAGTTGAGATTTTCCTGGTTCTTCATATCCTAGTAAGGTGGAATTGCATTCTAGACACTGTGAATATTATGTTAGGAGACTCTGCATCTTATTTTACTCCAGTGAAGAATGTTGATTTTGCATTGGTTTGTTTTAGTGAGCATTAACCCAATTAAATTCAGGCTGCAAGTTTCAACTAACATTTTGTGGTCTGGGTTTCCACAGTCAGTTCCTTTCTCAAAGCCTTCAGGGCTGTTTGCATCTGCCCTGTGTGTGCACTGCCAGGGTCTAGGCTGAGGTCTGCCCATGAGCTCAAATCCACATGTGTGCAGCTCAGGGCAGCCCAGGAGGCCACACACCACTTACCAAGACTCTCCCTCTCCCGAATCTCCCTAAAATGTTCTTTCTCCTTGGGTACCCTCATTTTCGTTCTCTAGCTAGAAAGCTGAGGATTTAGTTACCTGTTGAGCTGTGCACTCCCATGGCTGTGGCAGGCCTGGGCCAAGTGCTGGGAAGACGGAGGGAGAAAGAAGCAATGGGGCTGGTCCCATTCTGCTGGAGCCCCACATGGAGAGGAGGTTCCCCCGCAGGGCTGGGTCCTACCCTCTGCCTTTGTCACCACAGCTGCTGCCACAGACCCAGGTGATTGCCGGGGGCAGGGGGCAGAGGACAGGGTGTGTGTGGGGGGGGTATCTGCCCTTCCCCTTAGGTCCTCTCTCTGTGGCCCCCAGTTCAGATTGTGTGGTCTTTTCTGGAGTGTCCTGCACATAGTCCCTGAGCGCTTGTGGACCCTGCTGCCTCGATGCGGGCAGGGGATGCAGAAGGGACCTAGGAGGGGACACAGGTGCACCCGCCGCCTGGTGGCTGCTCCTCATGTTCTGCACCATTGTTCTTTCCAGAGTCCGTGGCTGGGGGCTCCGTGGGAGAGGTGAGTGGCGTGTCTCCCCTCCTCAACCAGTAATGGAAGCCCCTTGAGCCGGGCCTTCTCAACGAGGGCTCCAGAGGTCTCTGACCACAGACCTGCCACGGCTTGCTTGTATGTTCAGTCCTGATGTTCAGGAACTAACATCGCTTAAATACTTATGCAAACTTCTGTCCACAAAGTTGTGCAGCTTCAATCCCTGGGTACTTTTCATGGAGTCCTAGTTCACATGCACTAGTTTCCTTTTCTACTTTTTATACTTTTGTGGAACATTAAAATTTCTTCTATAACATTTCTGTCCTCTAAAAATGTCTTTTAAAAATGAAATTTGATGCATATAAAATACCGACGCGTCTACAGTTACATCCTAGTCTGTCCGCATGATCATTAGCTGGGATGGATCAGCTCATGTGGTGCTGAGGAACCACGTGGCTTAAGAGCTGTAACAATTTTCAGGACTTTGTTATGTAGAAGGTGATTTCTGTTTCTAATGTGAATATAAATGTACGTCAGTAGGAACGGGACAGGTAAGCCATCTCGTGGCACTTCACTGTGTTAAAAATTCTAAGACGTATTGTCCCGTGAAGAACTTCCAAAGGGATAGGTTGATGACCGACGATTCCTGACCATGTCACTGCCTCAGAGAGGATTCTGCTGCATTAGTCCCTCCTAATGGGTGACAGACAGGATTTCACCCCACCACAACCTGTTGAAGCCCTCTCCTCTGACTTCAGAGCTGTCCAGGGCCCAGGCTATGAGGCAGCTGTCTAGAGACCCCACGTACAGGTTGGGAGCACTTTTCTTCCAGAAACTTACAGGACAGCTCCTGGAACTGAGGCCTACAAGACAATGGAGAATTTAGGATTTGTTTTACTTTCTTAAAAAATAAGTCCAATTAAATTTATGAGTATGACGATGACCATGCAGAAATATAACTAATATCTGAAATTACTGCATACATGGGTGCTGGTTCACGGATGCCAGTACGATGCCACCTGTGTGAGGCTTTCAACATTAGGAAGATGAAAGACACTCCTGAAGTCAGAACAGCGGCAAGTGCTGGAGGAGATCAATGAAAAGCCACCCGCCACCCCCAGAGCCTGGCAGAAAGCAGCTCGCCCAGGAGGGCTGGCCAGGTTCTGTGCCAGGTCCTGTTCCCTGGGCTACTTAACAGTGTTCCAGAGACTGTGGGCTTCAACAACAGAAATCTATTTTCTCTTGGTTCTGGGGGCCAGAAGTCTCTGAGATCAAGGTGTAGCCAGGCGTGGTGGCACACTCCTGTAGTCACAGGTACTCAGGAGGCTGAGGCAGGAGAATCACTTGAACTAGGGAGGCAGAGGTTGCAGTGAGCCGAGATCATGCCACGCACTCCAGCCTAGGAGACAGAGTGAGACTCCGTCTAAATGAATAAATATATAAATAAAATAAATAAATAAATAAATAAATAAATAAATAAATAAATAAGGTTCCAA
>NW_016807895.1:1402905-1405897 GCF_001698545.2 Rhinopithecus bieti
AAAAAAAAAAAAAAAAAAAATAGCTGGGTGTGGTGAAATGCCCCTGTAGTCCCAGCCACTGTGGAGGCTGAGGATTGCTTGAGCCCGGGAGGTGAAGGTTGCAGTAAGCCAGAATCATCCCATTGCACTCCAGCCTGGATGACAGAGCCAGATGAAGGAGAGAAAGAAAGAAAGACAAGAAGAAAGAAAGAAAGAAAGAAAGAAAGAAAGAAAGAAAGAAAGAGAGAGAAGGAAAGGAAGGAAGAAAGAAAGAGGAAGAAAGAAGGAAGGAAGGAAGGAAGGAAAGAAGGAAGGAAGGAAGGAAGGAAGGAAGGAAGGAGAAAGAAAGAAAGAAAGAGAAAGAAAAGGGAGAAATGGGGCATTCAGGGGAGGGGCCGAGAACACAGGGGAGGGTGCTGGGGATTCAAGTTTTCCTGAGCTCTTAGTTTTCTGCTCCTTTCCTATCTCACGGGACATGGGCCACCTGGGGCTTGTGGTTGTTTTGCGCCAAGCTAATATCTTGTTCTTCCCAACAGATGGAAGCCAACTGAGGTGTCTCTGTCCTCCACGGGGAAAAGCACTGGCCTAAACCTGCAGACACCATTGCAAAGGGAAGTCAGCTTAGGCGAACCCATTGGTGAAGAATGATTACAACGTGGGGACACAGAGGCTGACATTTCTTGCTGTGGGTGATTTAATGTTGGGCCTCAGTATTTCACTCCCCCATAAGAGTATGACACAGCCACATCCTTGCCTCGACCCGAAGGAGGATAGATGGACTTATCCATCCCATAGGTGTTGCTTGTGGCTGGGTGACTTACTTCTGCCAACAAGATTTTCACAGACACGACACAAGCAGAAGCCTGGAAGTTGTGCGTACTGCCAGGCCTGCCCTCTATGGCTCTTGATTTTCCCTATGAGATGCACATGCCCCAGGGAATGGCGGCTCTGGCTGCAGGAAGAGAGGCGTGTGGGGCACACATGGTTCCTATCCTCAACCCAGAGTCAAGCCCAGAGTAGATAAGCCTAAGCCCAGCCATGCCTCGGGTGCAGGAGTGAAGAGCAAATGCTAACTGTCCATGGAATTGACTGTCCATGGAATTGATGAGGCCATGTCATGTGCCTCATCCCAGCAACAGTGAAGGTATTTCTCTATTAGTTATTTGGTAAATAATTATTGGCAAACAATGTGCTGGGAAGGTGGAGTGATTTCAGTAGATTTGGCCTCTATTCTCATGGAACTTCCTTTCTAGAGGGGAAAGCAGATGATGGATGCATAAATATAAATGATTCTAATAGGTTGGTGCAGAAGTCATTGTGGTTTTCGTCATTAAAAGTAATGGCAAAAAAAAGTAGGGAGGAGCCGGTGCTGCATTTCATTAATAGTGATGGCAAAAACCGCTATGACTTCTGTACCAACCTAATAGAATAATTACAGGTGTGCAAAATGTGGTCATGGGGAACTTCCAAGTGCTAGAATAGTATCTAACTTCCTGGAGTCAGGAGATAGGGATTGGCAACCTAACTAAGGTTAAGTCGGAGTGAAAGGTTGGGCAGGGAGCGATATTTCAGTGGAGAGTCCAAAGATGAATGGTAATTAGAGAATAAATCCCTGTGGTGAGAGGGGGAGTGTTTCCGGCACAGAGAAGGGACTGTGCAAAGGCCGGGGCGGGGGGTGGGAGGGGTGAGAGGACACATGTGTGCATCCACCTGAGGGGTGACAAGAGCTTGGAGCTGAGCGGGTTGAGAGGAGGATGTGGAGCCCAGGAAAAGCACCCAAGGCAGACGGCATAGCAAGGCAAAGGCCCAGAGTAAGGCCTGAACCTGTGTAGTTTGAGGAACTGACAGAGGCCTGTCCGGCAGGAAGGGAATGGCAGAGGGGAGAGACCTTAGGCAAGAGCAGAGGATAGGGTAGAGGGCAGGGCTGTGCTGGTCACTGTGGGCTATATGTGGACACTGGCATTTAAGAGGGGAGACCATAGGCCAGGGCAGACAGCAGAGCCATGCTGGGCACTGTGGGCTGTGGATAGGAGCTAGCATTTAAGAGGGGAGTCCATAGACCACGGCAGAGGGTAGGGCCATGCTAGGCACCATGGGCTGTGGATGGGAGCTGGCATTTATGCTCAGGTGATGGCCACATGTTAAAAGATTTTAAGGAGGGGAGTAACATTTGGGATTAATGTGTATTCTGGGAATCTCAACAAAGAAATTCATAGTTTGAATTTTCATAAGATTTCAGCACAGGCAGAGAAAAATAAGATTGTGTCTACAGCTGTGTTATAATCATATTAAAAGTATTTCTGTTTTAAACGTCATTTCAAATGGTGTATTTCTATCTCACATTGGAGATTGCAAGGTTAATGGAAAATAGAAAAGTTAACTGAGTTGCATGAACGTAAAAGATATGTCGATTTGAAAACAAACCATGTATTCATTTACTTCTGCTGCAGTTTTCTTGACTGCTGAATTTCATGAGAAGGGATTGTTCAGGGAGGGTCATGGGACTGAAGACCTCGACAATAGCTGCTGCTACCCCTGTTAAAATTGGAGGGTGGCGGAAATGGAACCGTGGGGAGGAGCAGGTGCTGCCTTTTAAGTCTATGAGAGTCGTTGAGCTGGAGGTCCACAGAGGAGCTGGTGCTGCCACTGATGTCTAAGGTTGTAGAGCTGAAGACCAATGAAGGAGCCGGTGTTGCTCTTCTTCTGTGAGTGTCGTGGAGATGGAGATCCAGGAAGGGGAGGTGTTCTAGTTTGAGGATCTTTCAACTGGAGACCCAGGAGGAGCTGGGGTTGTTTTAATTGGAGGGTCATGGAGCTGGAGACCCAGGGAGGAGCTGGTGTGTTTCAATGGGAGGGTCATGGAGCTGGAGACCTGGGGAGGAGCTGGTGTTTTTTAGTTTGAGGTTTGTGCAGTTGCAGACCTTGGAGGAGTGGGAGTTTCTTTAGTTTGAGTGTCATGCAGCTATAGAACCCGAGAGGAGCTGGCTTTTTTTTTTTTTTTTTTTTTTTTTTT
>NW_016807895.1:1406270-1452286 GCF_001698545.2 Rhinopithecus bieti
CAGACCTTGGAAGAGAGGGAGTTTATCTATTATGAGTGTCCTGCAGCTGGAGACCTGGAGAGGAGGTGATGGTCTAGACTGAGGGTCATGCAGCTGAAGACTAGGGGAGGAGCTGATGTTCTAGTTTGAGCGTCATGCAGCTGGAGCCCTGGAGAGGAGCTGATGTTCTAGTTTGAGGTCTGTGCAGCTGGAGACCTGGGGAGGAGCGGGTGTTTTTTTAGTTTGAGGGTCTTGCAACTGTAGAACCTGGGAGGAACTGGCATTTATCTAGTATGAGTGTCCTTCAGCTGGAGACCCGGAGAGGAGCTGATGTTCTAGTTTGAAGTTCATGCAGCTGGAGACTCAGAGAGGAGCTGGTGTTTCTTTAGTTTGAGGGTGGTGCAGCTGTAGAACCCAGGAGGAGCTGGAGTTTTCTTTAGTATGAGTGTCTTGCAGCTGGAGACCCAAAGAGGAGTTGATGTTCTAGTTTCAGGGTCGTGAGGCTGAAGACTTGGGGAGAAGCCGATGTTGTTCGCCTTTGAGGGTCATGGAGCTGGAAACCCAGAAAGGAGTTGGTGTTGTTCTAGTTTGAGTTTCATGCATCTTGAGACCCAGAGAGGAGCTGGTGTTTTCGTTTGAGGGCTGTACAGCTTTAGAACCTGGGAGGAGCTGGCATTTTTCTAGTATGAGTGTCCTGCAGCTAGAGACGCTGAGAAGATCTGATGTTCTAATTTGAGGCTCGTGCAGCAGAAGACTCAGGGAAGAGCTGATGTTGTTCTTGTTTGAGGGTCTTTCAGCTGGAGACTCAGGGAGAAGCTGATGTTGTTCTAGTTTGAGTGTCATGGAGCTGGAGACCCGGATAGCAGCTGATGTTCTAGTTTGAGAGCTGTGCAACTGGAGACCCGGGGACGAGCTGATGTTCTAGTTTGAGGATCGTGCAGCTGGAGACCTGGGGAGGAGCTGATGTTTTTCTGATCAGACAGTCGTGCAGCTGGAGACACCAGGAGGAACTGATGTTTTGCTATTTTGAGGGTTGTGGAGCTGGAGAACTGGGGAGGAGCTGGTGCTGCTCTTGTTTAAGTCTGAGGATCATGAAGGTGGAGATCCAGGGAGGAGCTGATGTTGTTCTAATTTGAATGTTGTGGAGCTGGAGAAATGAGGAGGAGCTGACGTTGTTCTAGTTTGAGGGTCATGGAGCTGGAGACCCAGGGAGGAGTTGATGTTATTCTAGTTTGAGGGTAATGGAGGTGGACACTCAGGTAGAAGCTGGTGTTTTTTTAGTTTGAGGGTCGTGCAGCTGACCCTCAAACATCCTCAAACTAGAACAACACTGCTCCCTTCTAGGTGTCTAGCTCCACGACCCTCAAGCTGGAAAAACACCAGCTCCTTGGGCGTCCAGCTCCATAATATTCAAACTAGATTTAAATCAGCTCCTTCCCGGGTGTCCAGCTGTATGACCCTCAAACTAGAAAAGCCCAGGGATTTTTTTTAGTTTGCTGCTGTTTTTCTCATTTGAGGCTCGGGCAGCTGGAGACCCGGGGAGAAGCTGATGTTGTTCTAATTTGAGAGTCGTGGAGCTGGAGACCTGGAGAGGAGCTGACGCCGTTCTAGTTTGCCGGTAGTAGAGCTGGAGACCCAGGGAGGAGCTGTTGTTGTTCTATTTGAGTGTCATGCAGCTGGAGACCCTGGTAGGAGCTGATGTTGTAGTTTGAGGGTTGTGCACCTGGAGACCTGGGGAGGAGCTGATGTTGTTCTAGTTTGAGGGTCGTGCAGCTGGAGATCCAGGGAGGAGGTGGTCCTGCGGTTCAAATCTGAGGGTCCTGGAGCTGAAATCTATGAGAGGAGCCAATCCTGCCTTTGATGTCTTAGGTTGTGGAGCTGGAGACCCACGGAGGAGCCGGTGTTGGTGTTCCAGTGTGAGGGTCAGGCAGCTGGAGATCCAGAGAGGAGCTGATGGTGTTCTGGTTGAGGGCCGTGGAGCTGGAAAACTAGGGAGGAGCTGATCCTTCTGTTGTTTAAGTTGGACGGTCATTGAGATAGAGATCTAGGGAAGAGCTGGTGCTGAAGTTCAAGTCGGAGGGTCCTGGAGCTTGAGTCACTGGGATGAGATGGTGCTGCCACTCATGTTTTAGGTTGTAAAGCTGGAGACCTGTGGAGGAACCAATGTTGCTCTTCTAGTGTGAGGTGTGTAGAGCTGGAGATCCAAGGGTGAGCAATGTTGTTCTAGTTTGAGTGTCGTTCAGCTGGAGACCCAGGGAGGAGCTGGTGTTGTTCTAGTTTGAGTGTCATGCAACTGGAGACCCAGGGAGGAGCTGGTGTTGTTCTAGTTTGAGGTTCTTGCTGCTGGAGGCCTGGGGAAGAGCTGATGTTGTTTTAGTTTGAGGGTCTTGCTGCTGGAGGTCTGGGGAGGAGTTGGTGCTGTTCTAGTTTGAGAGTCGTGGAGCTGGAGATTCACGAATGAGCTGGTGCTACTGTTGTTTAAGTCTGAGGGTTGTGGAGCTGGAGATCCAGCTCCACATTAGTACTGCGACTAATGTCTTAGGTTTTGGAACTGGAGACCTACGGAGAAGCCAGGCTGGTGTTCTAGTTTGAGGTTTGTGGAGCTGGAATCCTGGTCAGGAGCCAGTGATGTTGTTTAAGGCAGAGGTTCGTGGAGCTAAACATGGAGCCAATGTTGGGGAACTAGAGAGAGAGAGAGAGTTACAGGATGCCACTTGAAACTGTGTAAGTAGCTGAATCCCAAGCAAATTAAGTCTGGGGGCTTCTCAGTCCTCGTGATCAATGAATTCTTTTTTATCTCACATAGTTTGGATTTGTTTTCTGTCTCATGTGATAGAAAGATCCTGATTAATACCCTCAGAATTGAAAAGCTTAAAAAAAACTAAATGATATTGGTATAATAATAATATAAATTAAACTATGATTATCCTGACAGAGATAAAATCACACACCAGACACAATATATATCTTTTCAATCAGTTAGTAAAATAAAATATAAATTGAAAAATAGACCCGTGCAAAGCTATAAAAAGTTATTTCATGGAGAAGCAATGGATGACAGATATTAATCTGAGAGTTACTATTAATGGAGAAACTTAGAACTTACCATTTTTCCTGTGATGTTTTGGTGCTGATACTGATATTCTGTGAGTTCTGGTAGCTGAGTTCATTCGCACAGCCTTGTGATGCAGCAGGTGTCACAGAAGGACCCTGTCCCAGCTGGTCCTGTTCCACTGCTATGATGGTGCGGCCTCTGATCTCTGACTGTGTCTTGAGGGCAGACCAGGCCCTTGGTCATAAGCATATCCATGGTGAGGTTCTGTGGATGGAACCTCATGGATATTCCTGATGTTCCTTCCTGATGTTCATCTGCCATCTTGCTATTTAATGCGTCTTATTTATAACTATCTTCTAAATATTGAATAGAAATAAAGCATTTGTACAATATGGGTAAGGTATAAAGAATATCAACACATTGGACACAGAGGACCTCCATCAAGTTTAGGGAATAGAATCTGAAGAAATATAACTTTGGATGCTCCCTGGAGGCCCTGCCTGAGTCCTAGTCCCTTCCTTTCTCCTGCAGAGGGAATCACTTCCTGCTTTAGTCTTTAGTATTCCCATACTTTGCTTCATAGTACGTTTCTTTCACTACATATGTTTACATCCCTAAAAAATATGCCATTTAGTTTTGGAAATTTCTGTTGTCTTTTTGAGCAGAGTCTTGCTCTGTTGCCTCGGCTGTAGTTTTGAACTTTGATATGAAGAAATTCTCCTGTGTGGTTGCTGCGATACTGCATGGCTCTGAGCCTCTGCTCGACGTTTATTTTTCTCCTTCATTCTCTTCCTGAGACCCACCCACATTGACATGATTCATTTTCATTGCAGCGTGATCTCCCTTCATATAAAGGGAGCATGGGAAATGTCTTCATTTCCCTGTGGATGAGTGTTTGGCCAGGTTGGGTCCCTTAGGACTGTGTTTTGCTAAGAACATCCTTGGGCATTTTTTTTGTACACAAGTGTAAGTTTCTTCTGGTCAGTAGTTTTCAATTTTAAAAATTTCATCCCAGGTAAGAAATGTAATTTTCCTTATAACACACAACACACAGCCTTTCATACACAAGCATAACAAAAATATATTTCACAACCATTCTTAGCAGTGCCTGGTATTTCTGCGACTCTCCATTCTCCCCAACACTCACATTGATTGGACTGTGGGGATTTGCCAGTCTGGCGGGTGTCACGTGAAATCTCCCCCTGTTAGGCTGAGACCCTCTTCATGTTTTTATTAGCCATTTCTCCACATTTCCTCTTCTATGGAGGACTGGTTCAACTCTTTTGCCCAGTTTCTATTTAGTTGTTTGAATTTTTGCCTTTTTCTTTTATTATTACTATGTTTTTGTGACAGAGTCTCACTCTGTAGCCCAGGCTGTAGTGCAGTGGCACGATCTCAGCTCAGTGCAACCTCCACCTTCTGGGTTCAAGTGATTATCTTGCCTCAGCCTCCTGAGTGGCTGGGATTGATTACAGGCACACGCCACAACACCTGGTTAATTTTTGTATTGTTATTAGAGATGGAGTTTCACCATGTTGGCCAGGCTGGTCTCAAACTCCTGACGTCAGAATATTTTCACTGGATATACTATTCTAGGATGAAAGTTTTTTTTTTTTTTTTTTTTTTTTTTTTTTTTTTTTTTCCTTCAGTTCTTTAAATATGTCATGCCACTCTCTCCTGGCTTATAAGGTTTCCACTAAAAAGTCTGCTGCAAGATATACTGGAGCTCCTTAAATGTTATTTGTTTCTTTTCTCTTTCTGCCTTCAGAATTCTTTCTTCATCCTTGACTTTTGGGAGTTTATCAAATGCCTTCGAGGTTGTCTTCTTTGGGTTAAATCTACTTGGTGTTCTATAACCTTCTTGCATTTGAATATTGATATCGTTCTCTAGGTTTGGGAAGCTCTCTGTTACTATCTCTTTGAATAGATTTTCTATGCTGATCTCTCTGTCTACCTCCTCTAATGCTTAGACTTGTTCTCTTAAGGCTATATTCTAGATCTGGTAGGTGTGCTTCATTGTTTTTATTTTATTTCTCACTTTATAGTTTATTATTGTTTTTTCCTTTGTCTTCTCTGACTGTGTATTTTCAAATAGCCTGTCTTCAACCTCACTAATTATTTCTTCTGCTTGAACAGTTCTGCTGGTAAGAGATCTGATGCATTCTTCAGTATGTCAATTACATTTTTCAGCTCGAGAATTTGGCTTGATTCTTAAAAATTATTTCAATCTCTCTGCTAAATATATTTGATAGGATTCTGAACTACTTCTCTGTGTTGTCTTGAGTTTCACTGAGCTTCCTCAAAACAGCTATTTTGAAGTTTTTCTCTGAACGTTCACATATCTCTATCACTCTGAGATTGGTCACTCAAGCCTTATTTAGTTCATTTTGTGTTGTCATGTTTTCCTGGATGCTCTTGATGCTTGTGGATGTTGGTCAATGTCTGGGCATTAAATAATTAGTTATTTATTGTAATCTCCACAGTCTGTGTTTGTGTGTACCCATCTTTCTTTGTTTATTTATTTTTTTCTGAGACAGAGTCTCACTCTGCCACTCAGGCTGGAGTGCAATGGCATGATCATGGCTCATTGCAGCCTCAACCTCTTGGGCTCAAGCGATCCTCTCACCTCAGCCTCCCAAGTATCTAGGACTACAGGCACATGCCACCATGTCCAGCTGATTTTTGTATTTCTTGTAGACACAGCATCTCAGTATGTTTCCCAGGCTGGTCTTGATCTCATGAATTCAAGTGATCCTCCCTCCTCAGCTTCCCAAAGTGCTAGAATTATAGGCATATAGGCATGGGTCACCACATCTGGGCCCCTTCCTCCTCCTCCTCCTCCACCTCCTCCTCCTCCTCCTCTTCCTCTTCTTCTTCTTCCTCTTCTTCTTCTTTTTCTTCTTTCTCATTCTCCTTCTCCTTCTTCTTCTTCTTCCCCTTTCTTCTTCTTCTTCTTCTTTTTTTTTGAGATGGAGTCTCACTCTGTCGCCCAGGCTGGAGTGCAGTGGCCAGATCTCAGCTCACTGCAAGCTCCGCCTCCCAGGTTCACACCATTCTCCTGCCTCAGCCTCCCGAGTAGCTGGCACTACAGGCACCCGCCACCTGGCCTGGGTAGTTTTTTTGTATTTTTTTAGGAGACACGGGGTTTCACCGTGTTGGCCAGGATGGTCTCGATCTCCTGACCTCGTGATCCACCTGTCTCGGCCTCCCAAAGTGCTGGGATTACAGGCTTGAGCCACTGCCCCTGGTCCTTTTTTTTTTTTTTTTTTTGATGGAGTTTCTCTCTTGTTGCCCAGGCTGGAGTGCACTGGCACAATCTCGGCTCACTGCAACCTCTACCTCCCGGGTTCAAGTGATTCTCCTGCTTCAGTCTCCTGAGTAGCTGAGATTACAGGTATGTGCCACCACGCCCGGCCAATTTTGTAATTTTAGTAGAGACGGGGTTTCTCCATGTTGGTCAGGCTGGTCTCGAACTCTCGACCTCAGGTGATCCACCCGCCTCAGCCTCCCAAAGTGCTGGGATTACAGGCTTGAGCCACTGCACCCAGCCTGCCATCTTTCTTGAGAAGGCTATTCCAGTATTCAAAGGAAATATAGGGTTGTGATTTAAGTCTTTGGTCACTGCAGTCATATCTGCATCAGAGACACCTCAAGCCCAGTAACACTATGACTCTTGCAGATTCATAGAGGTACCAGCTTGGTGGTCTTAAGTAAGATCTGGGAGAATTCCCTGGATTACCAGGCAGTCTCTTGTTCTTTTCCTTCACTTTCCCCCAAACAAATGGAGTCTCTCTCTCTCCATGCTGAGCTGTCTGGAGTTAGGGGAGGGACAACATAAGCACTCCTGTGACCACCAGCACTGGGACTATAGCAGGACAAGCTGCAGACAAAACCCCTCAGACACTGGGTTAAAGAATGAAGAGGCTTTATTCAGCTGGGCGTGTCGGCAGACTTGCGTCTCTCGAACTGAGCTCCCAGAAGAAAGAGTTCCTGGCCCTTTTAAGGGCTTACAACTCTAAGGGGTTCCGCATGAAAGGGTCGTGATAGATTGAGATCTATAGATAGCACATGTGGTTAGAGTAGGGGGTTAATCTTTTTACCTCAGACCTGGTCATCAGTGGTGCCAGCTGGTCTTGCCACTGACTTCATTCCTGCTGTTTTTCAGCTTTTACTTCCTCCTTCTCTTCAGAGACAGGAAACAGTAAGAGAAATGGCCTCTGTCCTCAGGACCATGATGGGTCAGACCTGAAGCCAGCCCAGCACAGTCTCCCACAGCCTGTGGCAACTATGGCTTCACTCCCACTGATGTTTATTTAAGACCCAAGTGCTCTTTGCTGAGCAGGAGGTGAAAGCAGCCAGGCTTGTCTTTCTCCTTTCATGGTGCGGGTACCCTTTTGGCCCAGTGTGAGTCTAGACAACGGGGTGAATCTCGAAATGCTTTTCAGGAGCTAGGGCCTAGAATTGGAAATTTTTGGAATCTACTTGGTGCTTGATTTTACTGTGAGTGAGCTGACACCCAAGTTAAAGACAGAGTTGTTTTCACTCTTCCCGGTCCTTTTCTCAAGCAGAAGGAGCCTCTCCCCATGGCCACTACCACCCCAGGCCCATGGCAAGAACTGCTTGGCTACCAATGATGTTTATTCAAGCCCCAAGGGCTCTTTAGTCAGCAGGTGGCAAATGCGGCCAGGCTTGTGTCTTTCTCTTCAGGGTGGCATATTCCCTTCTAGCCCAGAGCAGGTGCAGAAATGCCATCCAGGAAATAAGACCTGGAATCTGGGACTTTAGGAGTCTGCTTGTGCTTTATTTACTATGGCTGAGGTGGTAACCTCATTGCAAGACAAAGTCCTCTTTACTCTTCTCTCCTTTTTTTTCAAGGAGGAGTCTCTCTCTGTGGCCACCACAGTTGGAGATGTGCTGGGTCACCCTTAAAACCAGTATGGCTCTGAGTCTCACCCAAGACCCCTGGTGAGTACTGCCTGGCTACTGCTGATATTTATTTAATGCCCATGGGCTATTTAGTCAGGAAGTGAAGAATGCTGCCAGGATGGGGCCCTTTCCTTCCAGGCAGCAAGTTTCCTTCTGGCCTGGCATGTGTCTAGAAATATTGTGCAGGAGCTGGGACCTAGAACAGGGGAGCTCCAGGCCTCTGCTGGGTGAGTTATTTTACTGTGGCTGAGCTGGTACCCAAGTGGCAAGACAAAGTCCTCTTTATCCTCCTCTCTCCTCTCATCCAGTAGAAGGAAGGAGTCTCTCCCTGTGCTGTGAGCTGCACAGCCTGAGGGTGGGTGAAGGTTGACACAAAGACTCCCTGGGCTGCCCCCGCCGGTGTCTCACTAGGTCATGTGCACCCCAAGTGCACTGGCTCCAGGGTGTTTCCAGGAATTGCAATCCCTGTGGCCTAGACTGCCTTTCAAGTTTATTTAGGACCCCAGAGCCCTTTAGCCGGCAGTGTGTGGCTTGCCAGAACTCAGGTTCACAGTACTGGGATTGAGGATTTGTCTTTGCTAGGTCTGGTGTAAATGCCGTGCCTGTGAGTGTCCGCTGAGTGCTGCTCTGTGTTGTTTTCCACTGTGACTGTGCAGCACGGAGTGCCAGTGCAAAGTCCTGTCATCACTGTGCTCCACCTCCCCCAGCACACAGATTCTCTCTCTGTGCCATGGGGCTGCTGCCGTGGGGTAGGAGATGGGTGATGTTAGCATTTCGAAACTGTCTTTCCTGTCCTCTTCAGCGCCTCTTTTCTTGAGACGATATTAAAACCAGATACTGCAATTGTTCATCTGATTTTTGGTTCATATGAAGGTGCTTTCTCATCTTGAGAGTTTTCCGTTTTGTGGTCCTGGGCAGGGGTGGGGTGGGGGTGTGGGATGTTTGCTGGAGGATTCTACTTGAGCATCTCGCTCCACTTTCCTCTCACTACCTTTTCAATATTGTTAGAAAAGCCCTAGCCAAAGCAATAAGATTAGAAAAATAAAGAAAAAGTGTAATAATCAGAAATAGATATAATTGGGTCAGGTGAAGTGGCTCACGCCTGTGATCCAGCACAGAGAGGCCAAGGCGGGAGGATCACTTGAGGTCAGGAGGATCACTTGAGGTCAGGAGTTTGAGACTAGCCTGGTCAACATGGTGAAACCCCATCTCTGCTAAAATTACAAAAATTAGCCAGGCTTGGTGGCGGACACCTGTAATCCCAGTTACTCGGGAGTCTGAGGCAGGAGAATCACTTGAACCCAGGAGGCAGAGGTTACAGTGAGCCAAGATTGTGCCACAGCACTCCAACCTGGGCAACAGAGGGAGACCCTGTCACAAAACAAAACAAAACAAAACAAAAAAAGAAAAGAAAAAAAAATGCAGCCATGAAAAAGAATGAGTTAATGTCTTTGCAGGGACATGGATGAAGCTGGAAGACATCATTTTCAGCAAAGTAACACAGGAACAGAAAACTAAACACTGTGTGTTCTCACTCATAGGTGGGAGTTGAACAATGAGAACATGTGGACACAGGGAGGGGAACATCACACACTGGGGCCTGTCAAGGGTTGGGGGGCAAGGGAAAGGAGAGCATTAGGACAAATACCTAATGTATGCAGGGCTTAAAATCTCGATGACGGGTTGATAGGTGCAGCAAACCACCGTGGCACATGTATACCTATGTAACAAACCTGCATGTTCTGCACATGTATCTCAGAACTTAAAGTAAATTTTAAAAAAAAGTACAATTTTCTTTATTGCTAGGTTTATGATTGCTTCTATATAATATCCCAAGAAATTTCATAAAAAATTCTGGAGCGAATAAATGAATTTGTCAAGGTCATGGGATGCAAGATTACTGTATTAAAATCATTTATATTCTTGGTTGGGAGCCATGGCTCACTCCTGTAATCCCAGAACTTTGGGAGACAGAGGCGGGAAGATTGCCTGAGCTCACAAGTTCAAGACTAGCCTAAACAATGTGGCGAAACCCCATCTCTACAAAAAAAAAAAAAAAAAAAAAAAAAAAAAAAAAATCAAAGGATCAGAGTCCAGAGGGACTCAGCAGTTTCTACTTTTAGAATCAAGTGCGAGTTTATAATTGGAAATGGTAATGTGTATTATGATATTGGAAGAAATCTCACATTTAGGCGGTGTATATTAAATAAAAAATGGGCCAAAGATAATTGGCATTTACTTTAGTATCTAATTTTTCTACCCCTTTTGTTTGTTCATGGAGCTATAAGGGAACATATTGAGAAATTTTACACTTAACATTGGCGTCAATTCTGACCTGTGTATCATAATATTTGCAATCCTGTATGCCTTACTTACTCAAATGAGAGAGGTTTATCTGGAAGCATACACTATAACATAAAAAAGGAAAAACTCTCACATGAAAATGCCAATTTCTTCCCTTTTTGCATCCCTCTTTAATCAAAATTGTGAAATGCATTTCATAGCAACTCTGGGAAAATATCCTCATGCCTCATAGGTACTTGTAAGAAAGTAATAAATTTGCTTAGTACAATATAAGACATCCTGTGAGAGCTCTATAAATACTTGTTGACTGGCTGACTAAAATAATATATACTTTTTCTCATGTGGCAGCAATTGCTAAAGAGGTATTGAACACATTCTAATTGAAATAACTCTAAAAATGTTTTCAATTTTGGGAAAGTTCCACTTTACAAGTAGGAACCTTCATCAAAGATTTATAGCGGTCAAATGAAGTAAGCTTTAAAACATATCAAAAAGACTATTTGACATGGTGGCAGTAGAATAGAGTTGGTCTTGCTATAATAATTGTATTATTCAGAAAATGCTTTTTTAAAAATTAAGATATTATTACCATGCAAATGGGAATATGAGGGCAACATGAACATATTTATTTTTATTTATCTGATTTATTATTACCCATTTCTATGACTATCAAAGCTCCTATTAGAAGTAAGACGTTAAAAACATTGCAACATGAAGGTAACTTTTACACCAGTAAGAATCACCAAATAAAAATATAAAAAATATACGCAAAGTCATGAGATGGTGAAGCATACATTGTAAGCAATAAATAAATACTGACATTTTAGAAATTTTTAATCAACTTTATTGCGATCTAATTTGCATTTTTAAAACCACATCCATTTTGAGTGTACCTTTTAAAATGAGTTTGACAAAAGCCAAACTCTGTTATTTACCACCCCAATGGAGATAGAAAGTATTTTTAGAAACCCCAAAGCTTTCCTTACGTTCTTTTCCCTAGTCCCAAATAATAACCAATGTGCTTTTTGAGACTATATACTAATTTTCCTCTTCTAAGTCTCACACAAACTGAATCAAGCAGTATATCCTATTTGATGACTGACTTCTTTTAATCAGCATAATGTGTTTATGAATGCCATTAAATGTTAACAGTAGTTCCATACCTTCCATCGCTGAATAGTATTCTCTTGTAATACAATTTTTGCAATGTGTTTATCCATTCACACATCAATTGACATTTGGGTTTTTAACAGGTTTTGGATACTATGAATAGAGTTGCTATAAACTTTCATATGAGTCTTTGTGTACATATATGATTTCCTTTCCCTAAGACAAACATGTATGAATGGAATTGCTGGGTCATCTGATATGTGTATATTTAGTTTTATGCATTTTCCTAATTTTAAAGTTTATAGATGACTAGAGTCTTATTATAGTTGCTGCTTAAATGCCGTCTTTAATTCTGGACTTATTTTAACCACTTTTCATATTGTGGCTGTGTAATAACTGAGTAACGGGCTCTGAGATGAGTCTGAAAGTTGGGGAAAATGTTATCTTTCTTGTAACAGTGAATGAAACATTTTACTCCAATTTCTCCTGTCAGTGCAAGAATATGCATAGGCTTTCTCAGGCTGTTGTAATGTTTACAGTATGAAATTTGGGGAAATAAATTCATTTTTACCAAATTTCAATGGTTTGTGAGCAGCAGTTATGTAAAAAACATTTAAGGTAATTGAAAAAGCTTTCTACTTTGCAGACTACACTTTGACTCAGATTTGACTTTGAAAACTTTCTTTTTTTTCTTATTATACTTTAAGTTCTTGGGTACATGTGCAGAATGCGCAGGTTGTTACATAGGTACACACGTGCCATGGTGGTTTGCTGCACCCATCAACCCATCATCTACATTAGGTATTTCTCCAAATGCTATCCATGCCCTAGCCCCCGACCCCCTGACAGGCCCCAGGGTATGATGTTCCCCTCCCTGTGTCCATGTGTTCTCTTTGTTCAACTCCCACCTGTGAGTGAGAACATGTGGTGTTTGGTTTTCCGTTCTTGTGTTAGTTTGCTGAGAATGATGGTTTCCAGCTTCACCCATGTCCCTGAAAAGGACATGAACTCATCCTTTTTTTATGGCTGCATAGTATTCCATGGTGTATATGTGCCACATTTTCTTTATCCAGTTTATCATCGATGGGCATTTGGGTTGGTTCCAAGTCTTTGCTATTGTGAACAGTGCCACAATAATGTATCTCAAAATAATAAGAGCTATTTATGACAAACCCACAGCCAATATCATACTGAATAGGCAAAAACTGGAAGCATTCCCTTTGAAAACCAGCACAAGACAAGGATGCCCTCTCTCACCACTCCTATTCGATATAGTATTGGAAGTTCTGGCCAGGGCAATCAGACAAGAGAAAGAAATCAAGTGTGTTCAGTTAGGAAAAGAGGAAGTCAATTTGTCTCTTCAGATGACATGATTGTATAGTTAGAAAACCCCATCGTCTCAGCTCAAAATCGCCTTAAGCTGCTAAGCAACTTTAGCGAAGTCTCAGGATACAAAATCATGTGCAAAAATCACAAACATTCCTATACACCAATAACAGACAGAGAATTTTAACATTTATTATCAGTGCTTCAGCTTTGAAACCAGGAGTTACTTAATGGGAAACTAAAGTTGATCCACAAACTACTGTAGTGAAAAAGGGTGACAAGCTAAGAATATATGAGAGACATTTTTATTCATCAGTATTATGGATTTTTCACCAAAATGTGAGTGGTGAAATAAGTGGTTTATAGCAGAATACTCATACTCTCACACACATACACACACCCTTCACATACACAGGTAAACATATTTATTTGTATCATTTGTTTAGAATTATATGTAAATAATTTTAAAAAAATTTTTATTATTATTGTTATTTTTTGAGACGGAGTCTCGCTTTGTCGCCCAGGCTGGAGTGCAGTGGGGCGATCTCGCCTCACTGCAAGCTCCGCCTCCCAGGTTCATGCTATTCTCCCGCCTCAGCCTCCTGAGTAGCTGGGACTACAGGCACCTGCCACTACAACCGTCTAATTTTGTTTTTGTATTTTTAGTGGAGACGGGGTTTCGCCGTGTTAGCAAGGATGTTCTCTATCTCCTGACCTCGTGATCCGCCCGCCTCGGCCTCCCAAAGTGCTGGGATTACAGGCGTGAGTCACCGCTCCCCACCATAAAGATTTTTTAGAGGTTACGTTTACGAAGTTTCAGCTCAAAAAAAGTTAAGTCTTTAACTTAAAAGTAAAAAAAGAAAAAAAATCAAATATTATGGTAAGCTAGGTGAACAAAAACACTGTGTTTACTATATCGGTGCCACATATAGGTACACAAACCAAGCATTTTTTTTTTTTTAAATAAATGATGTTCCCAATACAGAGTTCATTCCTATTTAAATATTTTACCCTCTACATACTTATATAGTATATTGTGATTAATAATAATTTGTAATGGTATATATATTTAGTTTTATATTAATTTTATGCTCTACTTAAGGATATGTTTAAATTGGAAGCTGCTAGAGGCTTATCTTTGTTTACCTAGCAGCGGTAAAAGCAAAAAAGTGATGGATTAATTGAAGCGACATAAAGCATACCCTATAGAATATAAATATTTAAGCATGATATGAGAGTATTAACAGGGAAAACTTCCAGCAAAAGCAGTTAATTAACAATGAATCATGATAAGTTAATATCTTTTTGTATGATTCTTTAGCCGTGAATTGCCAATAGGCTATATATAAATGATGTATTGTGTGTGACAGCCTTCACACATTTTCATCTTAAATCAAGGAAATGATTGGTCTTATCTTTATCACTAACTGAGCAGTGGAAAAAATGTTTTCAGTTATATTACAAAATATAGTTGTTATTATATCATTGCTTAGGGACATATTTATGTGGCATTTAAAGACTAGATCATACCTTTCAATGGGGAGGAGTTTCGAGACATTAACTTGAATGATTTTCATTTAATTGGGAATACCTATTTGTTAATTTGAATAAGAATTGTCACGTGTGAAAATACTAAGTGAAGCTATAACTTTCCTAGCACATTTTTAACTTTTATCTTACTACTTTATTTCTGTTAGGAACCAATACTAATGAAGTCATCTTGATGTAAAATTGTTTAAAAGACTAGTATTAAAGACCATACAAACACATAAATATATTAATGACTTTTCCTAAATATTATCTTGTATTTTTTTTTAATACATGGCAATTGACTTAAGTTTAGTTCCAAATATAAAGCATTTTGGGGCACATTTGTCTATATCTCACTTATCCAATTCTCTTTATTTTATTGTATCTTCAAAAAAGCAAGGTCAGTGTTTTCTTATTCTGTGTTAGTTTAACATACACACTCATTTGGGCATCATAAAACTTATAAAAACATAGTTTAAAATACGATTAATTCTATACAACTTATTTTTTCAGAAACGTGTAGATAGGTAAATTATATTAATTGATTACATTAATTTGAGAGTTTTATACAATGCAAAATAATTGTGTTTGTAAAGCTAGACAATTTATTATTGTCCTTATTTCCTTTAAGTATTTTTTGTTTATTTTCTACCCAATATTAAATTTTGGCATGCATAAACACAAATTCACATACACAAACGCATTATGCTCAGTGAACACAGTGAACACAGTTTGTAACATCAACTTATAAATTCTGATGGTCATCAAACATGAAAAGGGAAGTCATTTTCATTTTCTGTTATATACCTCACATTTTATAACAAAATTTGCATTTATAGTAGGAATAGTTTCATGTTCATCATTTTTTCTCATGTTTACCACTATTAAAAAAATCTTATTTCTTTTATTAATAATTAATGTTAAAGGAATGTCATTGATATGTTTAATGTATATTTCAAGAAGTGGAATAATATAGTATTAAACCTAATACATCTCATTTATTTATTAATTTATAATTTCAACTTTGTTTTAGGTACATGTGCAGGTTTGTTTCATGGGTATACACAAAACAAGGTTTGGGATACAAATAATCCTATCACCTAGATAGTGAGCATAGCACCCAACAGTTAGTTTTTCAGACCTTGTGTCTCTCCCCAACTTTATTAGTCCTTGGTGTCTATTGTTGCCATCTTCATGTTCATGAGTACCTATTGCTTAGCTCTCACTGTTAAGTGAGAATATGGGGTGTTTTAGTTTCTGTCTGTGCTAATTTGCTTAGGATAATGGCCTCCAACTGCATCTATATTGTTGCAAAGGCATGATTTCATCCTTTCTATGGCGCTGTAGTGTTCCAAGTTGCATATGTACCATATTTTCTTCATCCAATCCACCATTGATGGGCAGCTAAGTTGATTTCATGTCTTTGCTCTTGTGAATAGTGCTGCAATGAACATGAGAGTGCACATCTTTTTGATAGAACAATTTGTTGTCTTTTGGATATATAACCAGTAATTGGATTTCTGAGGCTAATGGTAATTCTGTTTTAAGTTCTTTGAGAAATTTCCAAACTGCTTTTCACAGTAGCCAAACTAATTTATATTTATGTTAAAAGTCTACAAGTATTCTCTTTTCTCCATAACCTTGCCAAAATATGTTATTTTTTATTTTTATTTGTTTAAATTGTAGCCATTCTTATTTGTGTGAAATTTTATCTCATTGTATTTCTGATTTGCACTTCTCTTATTAGTAATATGGAGAAATTTTTCATATCTTTGTTGGCTTATTGTTTGTCTTCTTTTGAGAAATGTCTGTTCATATCTTTCACCCCCCCCCCCTTTTATTTAATGGAGTTAGTTTTATTGCTTGTTGAATTGTTTAAGCTCCTTGTAGATTCTGGATATGAGATCTTTGTCAGATGCACAGTTTGTGAATATTTTCTCTCATTCTATAGGTTTCCATAGGTTGTCTGCCATTCTGTAGGATGTCTGTTCATTCTGTTGACCATTTCTTTTGGTGTGTAGATACTCATAAGTTTAATTAGTTCCCTATTGTCAATTTTTGTTTTTCTTGCAATTGCTTTTCAGGCCTTAGTCATAAATTATTTTCCAAGGCTGATATCCAAAATGATGTTTCCTAGGTTTTCTTCTAGGATTCTTACATTGTGAAGTCTTGCATTTAGATATTTACTCCATCTTGAGTTCATGTTCATATATAATGAAAGGTAGGGGCCCAATCCAGGTATCCCAGCACCATGTATTGAAAAGGAATCCTTTCCCCATTGCTTATTTTGTCAACTTTGTTGAAGATCAGGTGGCTGTATGTGTGCAACTTTATTTCTGGTTTCTCTATTCTGTTTCATTGGTCTATGTGTTGGTTTTCCTACCACTACCATGCTGTTTCCTTTCCTGCAGCCTTCCAGTGTAGTTTGAAATTCAGAAGCATAATGCCTTTTTTTCTTTTTGCTTAGGAATGATTTGGCTATTCAGGATCCCTTTTGGGTCTAAAAAATTTAGAATAGTTTTTTTTCTAATTCTGTGAAAAATGACATTGGTAGTTTGATAGGAATGGTTTTGAATCTGTAGATTACTTTGGGCAGTATGGCCATTTTAATGGTATTCATTTTTTCAATCCATGAGCAAGAAATGTTTTCTTCCATTATTTTTTGTCATCTCTGATTCTTTTAGCAGTCTTTTACAGTTCTCCTTGTAAGTATTGTTTACCTCTTTAGTTAGATGTATTCCCATGTGTTTTTTGTGGTGACTGTAAATGGGATTATGTTCTTGATTTGGCTCTTAGCTTTAATGTTACTGGTGCATAGATATGGTACTAATTTTTGTGCATTGAATTTGTATCCTGAAACTTTACCAAAGTCCTTTATCAGTTCCAGGAGCTTTTTCGGAGAGTCTTTAAGGTTTTCTTAGGTATAGAATCGTATCATTACCAGAGAGAAATAGTTTGACGTCTTATTTTTCTAATTTGGATTTCTTTTATTTCTTTATCTTGCCTGTTTGCTCTAGCTAGGACTTTTGGTACTATTTTGAATAGGAGTGGTGCAGAGGGTATCTTAAGCTTGTTCTAATTTTGAAGGGAAATGCTTCCAGCTTTACTCCCTTCAGTACGATGTGGCTGTGGGTTTGTCATAGATGACTCTTATTATTTTAAAGGTATGTTCTTTCAAAGCTTAGTTTGTTGACGACTTTTATCATGAAGAGATGTTGACTTTTATTGAAAGCTTTTCCTGTATCTATTGAGATGATTATATTGTTTTTATTTGTAACTCTGTTTGGTGAATCACATTTATTGATTTGCATATGTTGAACCAATCTTGCTTCTCAGGAATGAAGCCTACTTGGTCATGGTGTATTTAGTTTTTGATGTGCTGCTGGATTTGGTTTGCCAGTGTTTTGTTTGTTTGTTTGTTTTTTAGGATTTTTGTGTCTATGTTATGCAGCTATATTGGCCTGTAGATTTCTTTTTTTTTGTTTTGTTTTGCCAGGTTTTGTATCAGAGTGATGCTGGTATCATTGAATGAGTTAGGGAGGATTTCATCCTAGTTAATTTTTTTGGAATAGATTGCATAGAATTGGTACCAGCTCTTTGGATGTCTGGTAGAATTTTTCTGTGAATCCACATGGTCTTGGGCTTTTTTTATATTGTTAGGTTTTTTTTATTACTGAGTCAATTTTGGGACTCAATATTGGTCTGTTCAGTATTTCAATTTCTTCCTGATTCAATCTTAGGAGGTTGTGTGTTTCCAGAAATTTATCCATTTTCTCTATGTTTTCTAGTTTGCTGCATAGAAGTGTTCATAATTGTCTCTGATGAACTTTTGTAGTTTTTGTGAGATGGTAAACCAAATTTACTTTAAAGATAATATTATGTCTTCTCTGCATTACATTTTCTGTTAACCAAACTTATAAAAATACACATATATACATACATAGATAAATATTATGTATATATTGTTTTCCTTAACACTTTTTTTTTTTTGAGACAAAGTCTCACTGTATTGCCCAGACTGGAGTGCAGTGACCCAATCTCGGCTCACTGCAACCTCTACAAGTGATTCTCCTGCCTTAATCTCCTGAGTAGCTGGGATTACAGGTGCCTGCCACCACACCCAACTAATTTTTGTATTTTTAGTAGAGATGAGGTTTCACCATGTTGGCCAGGCTGGTCTCGATCTCCTGACCTTGTGATCCATCCAACTCAGCCTCCCAAAGTGCTGAGATTACAGGAGTAAGCCACCACACCGGTCTGTTTCCCTTAAGACTCTCTAAAATACACATATTTGATTTTGAATAATTAATGGAGTTTCATATGATTTCTACTGTTTATATTTCTCTACAAATCAAAGTTAGGAAATTTTCCAAGTGAACCAAATTCTTCTTCAATTAAATGTCCTAAGCAATTTAGCTAGCTCCAAATGAATATAACTATATTTTCATGTTTATATTTATATTTTTACATATAATCATTCTTAATTTACCCAAAAGACATCAAAACACTGAAGTCAAATAGTATAACTCATTTAAACCTGAGCATCTTAGAGTCCTCAATGTAATAATTTATATAAACTTTAAGTATATTAATATACTTTCTATTAGGTATTCATAGGAAGCTCATGCTTTAAACCTCGTTATTTTGAACAACAGATGTTTTCACAGTAAATTTAAGCTTTTCTTTTTTAGATAACTTAAATTTTTAGTTTGACACTTTGGCTCAGATAAGTCTGACAAATTAAATTTTCCCACAAATATAAATCTAAAATTACTTTGGCATATATATGCCAAAATGATTTTAATCAAAATTTATCCTCAAATATTTGTTAAAATAAATTTTATAANTCGTTATTTTGAACAACAGATGTTTTCACAGTAAATTTAAGCTTTTCTTTTTTAGATAACTTAAATTTTTAGTTTGACACTTTGGCTCAGATAAGTCTGACAAATTAAATTTTCCCACAAATATAAATCTAAAATTACTTTGGCATATATATGCCAAAATGATTTTAATCAAAATTTATCCTCAAATATTTGTTAAAAATAAATTTTTATAAATATCAAATAATTTTCATATAGGTTCTGATAAAACTAGTTTTGTGTATTTATTATATGTATAAATGCATTGCATGGTTTTATAATTTGCTTCACAGAGAGGCAACATTATATATTTCTCATTTTCAGAAAACAGAAATTCAGACCAAAGGTAATAAATCAAGCAACTGAAATTTACTGAGATGTTCTAAACATCAAGTGTAAACAGAAGATAGCCCTTAGTCTTGCAGGTTTAATAGACATTTGAAGATTACAGATATTACAAATATATTCTATAAGAATACAGATATTAGGAAAAGCTCTAGATCCCAATTCCTGCTGCCTTAGCACATTTTAGTCCACCCATCAGAGCATCACCTGTTCTGGGTTAGGATGGCACATAGAAAAGGGTGGTTTGATTTTTTTTTCCTGCCATTCCATTGGGATGGTGATTCAGTAGGAAATAAATTTGTTATATAAAAGTTTAGTTCTTGAAAATCTCAATTCGAAGGTTGCAATCTACTCCCAATTCATGTGGGGATGGCTTGTCAAACTAAAGGTGTCCAGGATTACAAATTGTACAAGTAACATATCAATCACATCTAAAATTGCAACCACTTACTACTGATATGATAACCAAGGCCCTCTTTGAAAATCTATCTGTGGTAATAAGGTTATAATAAGTTACTGATATTTGGGGATACCAGTGAACTTCTCTGAGACTGAGTTGATCATGTTGTCAACTGATGAATGAATGCTTTAAATATCTCTATTTGAGTACAGTGTGCTGACAAAAAAAAAGAAAGGAAAAAAGGGGAAAAGCAGATTGTTTGATTTTGCTGATCAGAATGTATTTTCTAGTTATCCAACAAATAAAAAAATTTTAAAATACCTGAAAAGAGAGGGCATGAACTTAAGACCCCTACTTTGGACTGAGAATTTCTCAACTGAGTGAAAATCTGTCTTGAATGATAAGGCATGGCTCAAGCTCAAGCTTGACAAGTACAGATGGAATTTACCAATCTAGACTGCCTCTTTTCTATCTATCTTTTTTTTCTGTATTTGCAGGTATTATTAGCTAGTATCTTTCTCCAGATTCCCAACTAGAGCTATATTCCAACAAAAATGAGTTTTTTTGTTTCACCAGGCCTATATAATTCATTAATCTACTATAGTGTGGGACACCTGAAGGCAGATTATGGCTTACAGGAGGAAACTAAACTCTGTAGAAGAGTAAAAAGTTCAAAGAGATGCATACTCTGCCTTTGGTTAGCAGAAAAAGTAGAAGATTTAATTCTCAAACATTTGTTATGAATTTAGAAAGAACGTTCCTTTCTTTTTTGAGAGGTCATGGTAAATTGTTCTTGTTAAGATTTCCCAGNCACATAGAAAAGGGTGGTTTGATTTTTTTTTCCTGCCATTCCATTGGGATGGTGATTCAGTAGGAAATAAATTTGTTATATAAAAGTTTAGTTCTTGAAAAATCTCAATTCGAAGGTTGCAATCTACTCCCAATTCATGTGGGGATGGCTTGTCAAACTAAAGGTGTCCAGGATTACAAATTGTACAAGTAACATATCAATCACATCTAAAATTGCAACCACTTACTACTGATATGATAACCAAGGCCCTCTTTGAAAATCTATCTGTGGTAATAAGGTTATAATAAGTTACTGATATTTGGGGGATACCAGTGAACTTCTCTGAGACTGAGTTGATCATGTTGTCAACTGATGAATGAATGCTTTAAATATCTCTATTTGAGTACAGTGTGCTGACAAAAAAAAAGAAAGGAAAAAAGGGGAAAAAGCAGATTGTTTGATTTTGCTGATCAGAATGTATTTTCTAGTTATCCAACAAATAAAAAAATTTTAAAATACCTGAAAAGAGAGGGCATGAACTTAAGACCCCTACTTTGGACTGAGAATTTCTCAACTGAGTGAAAATCTGTCTTGAATGATAAGGCATGGCTCAAGCTCAAGCTTGACAAGTACAGATGGAATTTACCAATCTAGACTGCCTCTTTTCTATCTATCTTTTTTTTCTGTATTTGCAGGTATTATTAGCTAGTATCCTTTCTCCAGATTCCCAACTAGAGCTGTATTCCAACAAAAATGAGTTTTTTTGTTTCACCAGGCCTATATAATTCATTAATCTACTATAGTGTGGGACACCTGAAGGCAGATTATGGCTTACAGGAAGAAACTAAACTCTGTAGAAGAGTAAAAGTTCAAAGAGATGCATACTCTGCCTTTGGTTAGCAGAAAAGTAGAAGATTTAATTCTCAAACATTTGTTATGAATTTAGAAAGAACGTTCCTTTCTTTTTTGAGAGGTCATGGTAAATTGTTCTTGTTAAGATTTCCCAGGTCTGTAAAGGTCAAAGCTAAGGAGAATTTAATCAGGATGAGGCCTAGGATTCTTGGAATTTTTAAAGTAACATTGTTTGGTGCCACTCCAGCCAGGCAAGCATGTATGATCAGTTAGCTCTCATTTTCCTTCCTCCTCCAGGCAAATTCAGTTCAGGAGTGTAAGGAGAATGAGACAAAATAATTCGCTTTTATAATTACACTTAGTAGGTACAGCTAACATAGCAGTTTCATTCCTCATCTATTTCCTATTGCAGAAAACTAATAACAGAAAACCTCTTCTCATTTTTTAGGTCCAGAAAGTGGAGCAATAATGTCTCAAAAGAGAAATTGTTTTCAGCTGGAGCTATGGCTTGGAAAACCAGATGGTTATATGCAAAAACTGAAAACTCAACAAGTCAACTGTTAGGGCCCTTCCTTGCTTCTCACCATCTGGCCACCTGTTGTGGAGCTCATCTCATTTTGGGAATGATTCCACCTGATCTAGGGGTAAGCCCAGAAAGAAATAAAATAGGGTAAATAATAGAAAGAGGCAGATATACAGCCAATATCTAAATCCTTTCCTCAAACACTTTGAGACACTGAGGAAAATGTCATTTTCTTAGCATGATGCTGCTTTGCAGGTAACCATTACTGTCTGAATGAACACAGTTAAGATTCTCTGTGGCAAGAAGGCATGATAAAAAGAAAACTTTATTTACTAGACAGCTTTGTCGTGAGGGCCTGTATTTGGTGTAATAGGCTCTGATTCTAATATGTTTCATTTGACTCCATCTTCTCTTTCTTCTACGGAAATATTTAGATTCCTCTGTGCACAGTTCAGAAAGCAGAATGGGCAGAAGGTAAATACAATTTTGATGCCAAGTACAGCATTATTTCCACATGGCAAGAGGAGAGAATTCACAGAGAGAAAACATATTCTTCCAACACTGGACAGGAGAAGCATGTTGCCAGACAGAAAATAGATTCCTGCCTGGATAGGATGGAGGAAATTGGAAAGAAATGCCTGCAGATTTCCAAAATAGAGAACACTTTCTCTGCTTTCTCAAGCAATGGGCAAAGTCACAGAAGGAAAATCATGAGATACATCTAGAACGAGGAAACCATGCCCAACATTCCAAATTGTTTTCCATATACAAATTACAGATAAGATGAAATAGAGATAAGCTTGAATAATTCCAAGACTCCTAGGCCTTGCCCTGATTAAATTTCCTTAGCTTTGACCTTTGAGGATCTGGGAATTCTTAATGGCAACAATTTATCATGACCTCTCAAAAAAGAAAAGGAAAGCTCTTTCTGAATTCATAACAAATGTTTGAGAATTAAATCGTCTACTTTCTCTGCTAACCAAAGGCAGAGTATGCTTATCTTTGAACTTTCTACTCTTCTACAGAGTTTAGTCTCCTTCTGTAAGCCATAGTCTGCCTTCAGGTGTCCCATACTTAATGAATATATATCCCTGGTGAAATACAAAAGTTCGTTTTTCTTGGAATATAGCTCTAGTTGGGAATCTGGAGGAAGGATACTAGCAAATAACACCCGCAAATACAGAAAAAAAAAAAAAAATAGAAAAGAGACAGTCTAGATTTGCAAATTCCATCTGCACTTGTCAAGCTTGAGCTTGAGTCATGCCTTATGACATATTTTTACTCAGTTGAGAAATTCTGAGTCCAAAGTAAGGGTCTCAAATTTATGCAAGGGGGACGTTTGCCACCATCATTCAATCACCTCCCACCAGTCCACTCCCCTAACACATGGGGATGACAATTCAAGATGAGATTTACATAGGGACACAGAGCCAAACTGTGCCACTTTTCAACCTGGACAATGAGAACATAAGAAATTATCAGTGGTTAAGGAAAAAAAAAAAAGTAACCTTTTGACTAGGGTATTGTAAGAAAGGTTTCAGAAAGAAGTACACATACATCACCCTCAAAAATTTCCGTGTTCTTTTGTGAATTTTTTTTTAAATTTCTTTTGGTGAGAACACTTAATGTAAGATTTATTCTCTCAATATATTTTATTTTATTTTATTTTATTTTATTTTATTTATGTATTTGAGACGAAGTCTCGCTCTGTCTCCCAGGCTGGAGTACAATGGCACAATCTCAGCTCACTGCAACCTCTGCCTCCCAAGTTCAAATGATTCTCCTGTCTCCGCCTCCCAAGTAGCTGGGATTACAGGCATGCACCACCATGCCCAGCTAATTGTTTGTATTTTCAGTAGAGATGGGGTTTCACCATGTTGGCCAGGCTAGTCTTGAACTCCTGACCTTTGGTGATCCACCCACCTCGGCCTCCCAAAGTGCTAGGATTACAGACATGAGCCACCATGCCTGTGCTCAACATAAAGTACACAACACTCTATTGTCAACTGCTGGCACTATATCATACAGAGATCTCTAGAATTTATTCATCTTGAATCTTAGTCCACTCCTGCTTTTATAAAAACATAACACAAACTGGGAGTTTATAAATAGCAGAAATTCATTTCAGTCATTTCTTGAGACTGGGAAGTCCCAGATCAAAGTATTGGCAGATACAGTGTCTGGTGAGGGTCTCTCTCTGCTTCCAAGATGGTGTCTTGTTGCTCTGTCTTCACATGGCAGACGGTGGAATGGCAAAGGAGAGGAACAGCATATATCGAGATGGAGTCTAGTTTCTGTCGCCCAGGCTGGAGTGCAGTGGAACAATCTCAGCTCACTGCAGCCTCTGCCTCCCGAGTTTACAACATTCTCCTGCCTCAGCCTCCCGAGTAGCTGGGACTACAGGCACTTGCCATCACACCCGGCTAATTTTGTGCGCGTGTGTGTGTATTTTTAGTAGAGACGGGGTTTCACCGTGTTACCCAGGATGGTCTCAATCTCCTGACCTTGTGAGTTGCCTGCCTCGGCCTCTCAAAATGCTGGGATTACAAGCGTGGGCCACTGCACCTGACCCATCACGTATCTTTTATAAGATCATTAATCCCATTTTTGAAGGCAGAGTGGGCCCCTCTAAAGACCCCACCTATTAATACTATCGCTTTGGGGAGTATGTTTTAACATATAGATTTTGGGAGGATATTATTCATGCCATGGCATCTTATATAACAGATATTTTATATTCACTGAAGAATAATAGCCCACTTCCTCCTCCACCAGCCCCTGACAACCACCATTCTATTCTCTCCTTCTATGAGTTTAACTATTTTAGATATTTTATATAAGTGGAATCATACAGTATTTGTCCTCCTTTGCTTGGCTTATTTCACTTAGCATAATGCCCTCCAGTTTCATACATGCTGACACAAATGGTAGGATAAGGCACAAATGACAGGCTGAGTAATATTATGTTGTAGGGAGCATATTTTCTTTATCCATCTAGCTATTGACTGACATTTGGTTTGTTTCTATATCTTGGATATTAAAGATAGTTTGGAACAAAAATAATGTAGCAATGAACATTGATGTATATCTCTTCCAGATCCTGATTGCAATTTTTGGATGTATACTCAGAAATGAGATTGCTGGATAGAATGGTAGTTCTATTTTAACTTTTTGAGGAACCTTTATAATGTTTATTATAGTGACTACACCATCCTACATTCCCACCAACACTGTGTATAAGTGATCCAATTTCTCCAAATGCTTGCACCACTTGTCCTTTTTTTTTTTTTTTTTTTTTTTTTTTTTGAGATGGAATCTTGATCTTTTCACATAGGCTGGAGTGCAGTGACATGATCTCGGCTCACTGCCTCCTCCGCCTCTCGAGTTCAAGCGATTCTCCTGTCTCACCCTAACAAGAAGCTGGGATTACAGACTCCAGCCACCAGGTCCAGCTAAGTTTTGTATTTTTTGGAGATGGGATTTCACCATGTTGGCCAGGCTGGTCTCGAACTCCTGACCTCGGGTGATCTGCCAGCCTTGGCCTTCCAAAGTGTACCACTTGTCTTTCTTCTTTCATTATAGGCATCCTAGCAAATGTGAGTTTTGATTGGAATTTCCCTGATTAGTGATGTTGAGCAGCTTTTCACATACCTGTTGGCCATTTGCAAATGTCCTTGGGGAAAGGTCTATCTATATCCTTTGCTTATTTTCTAACCAGGTTGTTTCATTTTGCTTTGTTTTCTGCTATTGAGGTGTAGGAGAGTCTTATGTATTATAAATATAAACTCCTTATTAAATGTTTGGTTTGCAAAGATTGTCTCCCTTTCCACAGAGTAGCTTTTAATTTTGTTGCTTATTTCCATTCTTATGCAGAATGTAGCCTCACTTGCCCATCTTTGTGCTTGTTGCCTGTGCTTTTGTGTCGAATCCAAGAAACCATTGTCAAGATCAATGTCAAGAATTGTCCCCTACGTTTTTACAAGAAGGTTTGCAGTTCCGGGTCTTGCCGTTAAGTCTCTACTGCATTTTGAGTTGATTTTTCTGTGTGGTATACGACAGGCATCTGGTTTATTCTTTTGCATGTGGATATCCAGTTTTTCCAATACCATTTGTGGATCACACTTCCTTTCCCCATTGTGTGTTCTTGGCATCCTTGTAAAAGATGAGTTTCTCATATGTGCATGGAATTATTTCTGGGATCTCTCTTCTCTTTTATTGATATATATGTCTATATTTATAGTATTGCATATATATGCATATGTCCAAACTCATCAAGATATGTACATTAAATGTGCAAACTTTTTTGTATAGCCGTTATGCCTCAGCAAAGTAAAAAAACAAATTTAACACTTCTTATATAAGAGAGGAGCATTCTACATTAAATCAAATGTCATTCCTGGCCACAGTTATATGTGTGTGTGTATATATATATTATATATAATATATATACACATGTATGTGCGTATATATATTCCTATATGTATATTAATATTCAGAGCTTGACAAATCTAAGCCACAATGTTAGAAGTCAGAATTATTAAGCTACTCTTTGACACTATGGTTGGATCTCCGAAAATTATTTTTTTCTTTGTTCCGGCTGACTTAAAATATTTTAAGTTTCATAATTGAGAAAGGAGTCACAGGAAGAAATCAAGCAAGAGAAAAGACTTGCTCCATCCTGTTTGTTTGCTTTTCTCAAATTTTTGCCACACAAATTGCCCTTCATACAGGCAGAAGTTATTAATTACCACCTCCAACTTTTCTCTGATACTCCCAGAAATGACATGTTCAATTCCCTTGTGTCTATTATTCGCATTTCTTTTTTCCATTAATGTATATTATATCCTCACATTAACTTCTATATTTTGACATATATAACTTCTTTTCTACTTTTGGATAGGACCTGGCTGAGGCTCAGCATATGGTCCAAGAGTAGCCACAGAAATAGATCATTAGAATGATATTTAGTAATTTATTTGCATTTATCTTAAGACTTCATGTTAGTTATAGTCAGCGAGAAGTAAGTTAACTGCAACTATGGACATATAGTGGCATTATGAATAATTAATTCTGCAGCAAAAGTTTTAGAGAATCAATTGATTATTTCACTTGTCTATTATGTTAAGAATGATTACCAGGACTGTGAGATATGGTGCCTTCTTCAGTTCACCCTAGAAAACTTAAAAATCAGGAACCCTCCCCCTCCAGCAGGAAAATTGTAATTAAGAGGGAACATGAAGATAATTGCTGTAGTTTTTTAAATGTATTTTTATTAATCTGATTAACAGGTAAAAGCATTTATCTTCTTTGTGAAAATGTATAAAGAAATACAATTATTTATGTACTTTTCTGTACATCTTTCATATTTCAATAACATTCCAAAAAATAGGATATAAGACTAAATTGAAAAAGTTCCCATTGATCATGGTGAGAACAATTTGAGAAAAAAAAAGATGAATCAGTAATAGATGTAAAATATGTAATTAAATAAACATTTACTTGAATCTGGGAGAAGAGATACAAAAAATAAGTGAGAAAAGTTTGTTCTTTGCAGCAATAAACCAGTTAATAAAAATACAACAAATGATAGCATTCTTGAAAATCATCATATTTTAAACGCAATTTAATGATTAGTTCAAGCAAAGAATATCAAGAAATGTTAAGTTGTGTGAACGGTTGTTGAGGAACAAGTTATTTACATGGTGTCGAAGAATAATCCAATATTTTACTTTTTCACTACAAATTGAAAATTATATTCATAATAATGTAATCTAGCTCTTCCTTAATTCAGTGCTCAAATTTGCCATCACCAGTATGGGCAGGCTAACATGAATACTGTACAGCAGGAATTAAGCAGCATCAGCAATGCAATATCTCTGCAGAAATTATTGACCAGAATATAGAAAAAAAGGAAATTGAATTCCCAACACAAGACACTCTAAGATACCCCTCAAGGTAACTGGCCTGGACTCTTTGCCTTTAATGTTATGAAGAACACAGAGAAGTAATAGGAATTATTTAGATTGGGGAAGACTAAAGACCTGTAACAGAAAAACACAAGGAATGAAAATGAATTAAAAAATTAAAAGGTAAAGGAAATTGTGCAGCCAACTAGGAAAGCTGAGAATAGATATTTTGCTTGATTATATCATTGTAACACTGTTTACTTTTGTAGGTATAATTGATGGTAATTTGGTTGTATTTTCATAGGAGTTAATACCCTTTACCTCTGAGACGTGGATGGTGAAGCATTTTGGAGTGTGAGGTTCTGATGTCTGCAGCGTTCTGCCAGAAAGAAAGATATATATCAGTGAAACAAGTTTGGCAAGGTTTTAACCATTTATTCGTTCGTGTGAAGGATGTATGTGTATTTGTTGTTATTCTTTTTTCTGTACATTTGGATTGTAATGAAGAAAAATAGTTTAATTAAAATAACACTCAAATTTTAAAAATTTTATCCTCTCTCAGAACTTTTAAATTTCATTTGCATTAAGGAAAATTATTTAATGCAAAAGATTACCTTAAGATGCAATACTTTGCCTTCACAAACTTTCTCAGTGATTTCATTGCTTATGGTTCACCCTAAAACAAATGGACAAATGAGTGTACTTCACAGATAAAATACCAACTCAAATTTGCTTCTAAAATACAAATGAATGGAAAGAAATTAAAAATTTTATATTAAAATAGAAAATTTCAGGTTCTTTATAATTTAACCAGTTGATAAAAATATAAATGACCCCCCCCCCTTTTAATTTAAAAAGGTCATATATATTGCTACAAAGCTTAATATTTATCTTCTTTATTCATCTTCATTCTTTTCTAACATTGTGCAAATGCTAGATTTTTCTTCACAGAAAGTTTGTTATAAATATATGAATTAATTGATTTAACATTTAGGTAATTCTAGTAATAGTCAATTAATATCTTAGTTCCAGATTTAATCAAAGGTCTACAATGGTTTAGAAAAAATAGAGAAAGAAATATTTTTCAAGGTTGAACTGACTACATAAGGTAAGAACTTAAATGATATATATTTATAGTTTTGAAGGTATTAATGCATATTTCAAGAAATTACTCTGACATCTAAACACAAACTTTTTACATATGATGGACAGTATTACAATGGACAAACAGAATTTAAAGAAAATAATATATTGGATACTTTTCTTTGCAAACAAAGTAAAATTAACTGTTTAATAAAAATATTTTGGTTTTAGTTAGTATTTAGTAGCTCATATGATCATCAATCACACTATAACAGTGAAGTCAAGCCATATAGGTTACCAAATCAGAGCTATCTCCTTCTTGTCATGGAACTAAACATTTACAAATTTAAATAAATTAAATTCTAGAAAAATAATTCCCCTTCATAGGAGATAAGAGTCCCTTTGTTATTTTCATTTTGGGAGCCTGATGGAAAGGGTCCTGAATGCACAAGGGAAAAAGAAACCAGATGAAGTTTTACGAAACTTGTAATGGCCATGCACAGGCTTAGTGATGAATTAGAATCTTGAAGATTCCTAGTTACCAAGTGAACCTCCTTCTAATTACCAACACTAACTCTGATATTCTTCTTTGAGTAAATACAGACAGTATGCCAATAGCTGAGAACCAGTTAGTAAAGACAAAATAGTTCTCCAGAATGTGCTGTGGGCTTCTCAGGTGTAAGGCAATAGCCCAAAGCCACAGGGCAGGGCAGGAGAGCTGAGATATAGCATCGAACAAGAGTGGCTTATCCTGACTGTCAGACAACAGCCTGCTAAAGGCCAAGAACAGGGAACTGTAGTAAAAAGAAAGTATTTGAACAACTAAAAAGAGAGACAAGAGTGGAGCATAAACAATGTACGCAGACCCAAATATCTGGCAGTGGATTAAAAATCAAAGTGAAATCTTTCATAGTAGAAAAAAATTATATCAGAGTTCCAGTCCTTAGATTCCATTCCTGCTAGAGGGAAGGTCTTGATAATTCTCCTAAAATATTGGTAGTAGTCTAAATCTAACTATAGCTGTAAAAAGGGCAGATACAACTAAGCTGCTGATTAGATACCAATCATACAATCTAGTAGCCTGTTAGAATATGGAGTATGACAGTTTCTGGAAGTTACATTATTCGTATCAACTTTTAGTGTTTGTTTTTACAGACACTGACCTACATATAACTAAGATTGTGAAATTTGAAAGAAGCACAAAAATATAACCCATAATCAAGAAAGAAAAGGATCAACAGAAGAGTATTTTGAAATATTCAAACCAAACATTTAAAATAACTATGCAAAATAATAGATAAATGATCTATTGGAAAGTTACATGGATACACAGATGACAATTTTAACACATAAAATGAAGCTATAAATAGCAAATGGAAATGTTAGAACTGAAAATGAAATAACGTTAATAAAAACATTTATCATTGAAATTCACAGTGAATTAGATTCAATAGAAAACAGCATCATTCAAATTAAAGCCAGTCTACAACCCAAATGTCCATCTGTGACAGACTGGATTAAGAAAATGTGGCACATATACACCATGAAATATTATGCAGCCATAAAAAAGGATGAGTTTGCGTCCTTTGTAGGGACATGGATGCAGCTGGAAACCATCTTTCTTAGCAAACTATCACAAGAACAGAAAACCAAACACCGCATGTTCTCACTCATAGGTGGGAACTGAACAACGACATCACTTGGACTCGGGAAGGGGAACATCACACATCGGGGCCTATCATGGGGAGGGGGGAAGGGGGAGGGATTGCACTGGGAAGTTACACATGATATAAATGACGAATTGATGGGTGCTGACGAGTTGATGGGTGCAGCACACCAACATGGCACAAGTATACATATGTAACAAACCTGCACGTTATGCACATGTACCCTAGAACTTAAAGTATAATTAAAAAAAAGAAAAAAAAAAGAAAAAAAAATTATCTATAATGGAAGAGTAAAACAAACAAACAAACAATAAATAAATAAATAAAATGATAAGAAACAATAACAAATTAACAGAATATTCAAGACCTGTGGAAAATGTAAAATGGTTTAGCATGCATGTAACTGGAGTCCCAGGTGGAAAGCAATGAAAAAACTAAGCATAAGACACATTTGAGGAAACAGTAGCCAAGAATTTTCCCAAAATATTGTAGTGCCTTAACTCTGAGATCTACGATGCTCAGTCTATCCAAATCAGGATAAATGCATAGAAAACTGAACTAGGCATATTATAGTGAAAGGACTATACACTAAATAAAAGAAGAAATCATAAAAACGGCTGGGCTCTTGGGAAATGGCACATTTTAAAGAATCAAATAAGCAAAATGACACTAAAATCTTACTAGAATAAAATAAAGAAAGAAGACAAAGGAGATAATGGAATAACACATTTAAAGTGCTGAGGACAAGGTAAACTACAAACCTGAAATATTATAACTAGAAAAAAACATATTTCAAAAAGAAGACAAAATAAATGCATATTTAAAATAATTGTTAAAGATGTAATTTAATTTTCTCCAGCAAAGTTGCATTACAGTAGTTGATAAAGTAGTTTTTCATTCTGAAATTATATCATATGAAATCCAAATGTGTAGAGAGAAATACCACAAGTGGTAAACATATGAATAAGGATAACTTATCTGGTCACCAAAAGAAAAAGTGAATTGGTAAAGCTCACTGATAGAAAATAATTATATATATATATATACACACACACACATACACACACACACATTCATTTCCAAAATGTACAAGTGACCCTAGAAAGAACAAGTGAATTTAATAAATTATGAAGATAAAAATTTATTATAATTGACTAAATAAGATACACAGATAGAGATTAAGTCCATTAAAAGTTGCAGAACATCAGTAGTTATCAGAGACATGAAAATTAAACCATAAAACAATTCTAACACTAGAATGGCAAGGATTAAAAAGACTGACAATGGAAAATGTTGGTAAGGATGTATAACAAATAGAACGCTCATATTTTATTAATGAGAGTGTAAAGTGTTAATGCTTTTAAGAAGATGTTGGCAATATCTTAAAAATAAAAAGTATTTCTACGTCATGACCAAAACACCATTTTCCTGAAGAAATGAAAATGTGTGTCCATGAGAAATTTGCATCAGCATTATTCATAGTAGACCAAAAAAGGGAAATAAGATTTCAATAACTGCCAATAATCTTAAAATTATGATATTTTCATACAATGGAATTCTACTTTGGGATAACAGTAAATTAACTACTGAGACATGCTATAACATGGATAAATATTGAAAATTTTGCCTTAAAAACATAATGAGCAAAAGAAGCAGATACAGAGACACACAAAGTGTATGTTTTATACTACATATATTATCTATCATAGGTTATCTATTGTTGTTTATGAAATTACACCAAAGAATTGTAACTTAAAATAATAAACGTTTGGCTGGGTGTGGTGGCTCACACCTGTAATCCCAACACTTTGGGAGGCCAAGGAGTGCTGATTGTCTGAGTTCAGGAGTCCCCAACCAGTGTGGGCAACGGGGTGAAAACCTGTCTCTACTAATATACAAAAAATTAGTCGGGCGTGGTGGCATGCACCTCTAGTCCCAGCTACTTGGGAGGTTGAGGCAGGAGACTTGCTTAAACTCATGAGGCGGAGGTTACAGTGAGTCAAGATCATGCCACTGCACTCCAGCCTGGGCAACAGAGTGAGGCTCTGTCTCAAACAAACAAACAAATCAAAACAGAAAACAATAAACATTTACCTCACAGTTTCTGTAAGTCAGAAATCTGAGCACAGCTTAGCTGGACACCTCTGATTGAAACACTCCTGAATTAGCAGTCAGGGTGTTAACTTGGGCTGTAGTATCATCTGAAGGTACTATATGGAAAAGACTTACTCCTAGAATCTCATGTGAATGTTGAGAAAAGTCATTTCCTCCTGGATTTTTAGACTCTGAATCTCAGTTCCAAACTGAGTGTTGGCCATAAACTTCCCTCAGTTTTGCACCAGAAAGAGCTTTTAAAACCTCAAAGTATTTTCAAAGTGAGAGACAGAATGATCCCAGTGTGGAAGCCACAGTCTTTTTATAACCTAATCTGGTAAGTGGCCTTTTTTTTTGTTTTTGTTTTCCATTTGTTTGTTTTTGCCACATTCTAGTCATTGGAAGCAAGCTATTAGACCCAATACACACCAAAGGGAGGGAATTAGATCAGGGCATGAATATAAGGACTTGAAAATTATTAGTGGATGTGTCAGAGGCTGTTTTTCACATTGATGATTCTATTTATACAAAACACAAGAATCAGCACACTAAATTATGCTGACTAAAATCAGTAAGTGGTAATATATAATGGTGGAAAAATTTAACTAGAAAGAAGAGTGAAGACATTCTCTGGGAGGACAGAAGTGATTTATATCTTATTTCAGATAATAACAGTAATAATAAGGGTTGTTTCAACTTTGAAAACAATCTACAACAATGATTTATACATTATATTAGATAATTATAGTAATAATGGGGTAGTTTCCATTTTGAAAGCAAACTACATTCATGAAACTGAAACATAATCTATGTATAATTGATACAATAATAAAATTATAAGAACAAAAACTATGAAATCAAATACATATTTGAATATTGTAGAACTAATGAATCTTTTAAAATTAGTTAAAGGATAACACAATGTCAACACATCACATTTAATTTTCCATAAAAATACCTGGCAATTTGTTGCTGAAAATGCTTATAACCACAACATATGTTTACTTAAACAGTAGCTATTTCCAATATATGGACATAATATATTAAATATGAACACATTGTCTATTGATTTTATTTTAAAAGGTCATCTTGACTTCAGAACTATTAGCTTTTAAAAAAAGACCAAAGGCTTTTCTAAACAAAAATCTTCAGTTCTCAGTTTTGTCACAGAAAATCAGAATATCTATTAAGAGCCCATAGCAGTGTTTTACATATATTAGTAGATCATAACCTTTTCTTTCTTTTTTTTTTTTTTTTTTTTTTTTTTTTTTTTTGAAATGTACTCTTGCTCTGTTGCCCAGGCTGGAGTGCAGTGGTGCGATCTCAGCTCACTGCAAGCTCTGCCTCCCGGGTTCACACCATTCTCCTGCTTCAGCCACCCCAGTAGCTGGGACTACAGGAGCCTGTCACCATGCCCGGCTAATTTTTTGTATTTTTCGTAGGTACAGGGTTTTACCTTGTAAGCCAGGATAGTCTTATCTTGATCTCCTGACCTCGTAATCTGCCCGCCTCGGCCTCCCAAAGTGCTGGGATTACAGGCATTAGCCACCGCGCCTGGACCCATAAATGACTCTTTTAAAACCTAAGCATTGAGAGGTGACAATGTGCTAGCAGCCCTCACTCTCAGGGCCTCCCCAGCCTCGGAGTCTACTCTGGCAGCGCTTGAGGAGCCCTTCAGCCCACCACTGCACAGTGGGATCACATCTCTGGCTGCTGGAGGCTGGAGCCCGCTCCCTCTGCTTGCAGGGAGGTGTTGAGGGAAAGTCGTGGGCAGGAACTGGGACTGCCCACGGTGCTCCCAGGCCAGCGTGAGTTCGTAGGGGCACGGGCACGGACTCCGTGGGCCCCACACTGGGAGCGGCGGCCACCCTGTGGCCCAGGGCAGTGAGGGGCTTAGCACCTGGTCCAGCAGCTGCTGAGGTTGCCTGGGGTCTCCCAACACTGCCAGCCCACATGCACCGCACTTGAATTCTGGCCAGGCCTCAGCTGCCTCCTTACGGGGCAGGGCTAGGGACCTGCAGCCCACCATGTTGGAGCCCCCCACTCTCCCATGGGCTCCTGCAGGGCCCGAGCTTCCCCTACAAGCACTCCCCCTGCTCCACTGCTCCACGGTGCTCGGTCCCATCAACCACCCAGGGGCTGAGGAGTGCACCCACAACTCAGGCCTGGCAGGCAGCTGGCCTGCGGCCCCAGGGCCAGATCTACTAGGTGAAGCCAGCTGGGCTCCTGAGTCTAGGGGGGGCACTTGGAGAACTTTTGTATGTAGCTAAGGGATCGTAAACACACCAATCAGCAGTCTGTGTCTAGCTCAGGGTTTGTAACTACACCAATGAATACTGTGTGTCTAGCTCAAGATTTGTAAACACACCAATCAGTACTCTGTATCTAGCTAACCTAGTGGGGACTTGGAGAACTTTCCTGCCGAGCACTCTGTATCTAGCTAAAGGATTGTAAATGCACCAATCAGCACCCTGTGTCTAGCTCAGGGGTTGTAAATGCACCAATCAGCACTCTGTCAAAATGGACCAATCAGCTCTCTGTAAAACGGACCAATCTGCAGGATGTGGGTGGGGTGAGATAAGGGCATAAAAGCAGGCTGCCTGAGCCAGTCAGTGACAGCCAGGGTACCCCTCCACTGTGTGGGAGCTTTGTTCTTTCACTCTTTATGATAAATCTTATTGTTTCTCACTTTTTGGGTCCTCCCCGCCTTTATGAGCTGTGACACTCACAGGGAAGGTCTGCAACTTCATTCCTGAGGCCACCAAGACCAGGAGCTCACTGGGAAGAATGAGCAACTCCAGATGCACCGCCTTTTAAGAGCTGTCACACTCACTGTGAAGGTCTGCGGCTTCACTGCTGAAACCAGTAAGACCAGAACCCACCAGAAGGAAGAAGCTCCAGACACATCTGAACGTCTGAAGGAACAAACTCCAGACACACCATTTTTAAAAACTGTGCACTCACTGTGAGGGTCTGTGGCTTCATTCTTGAAGTAGGGAAGACCAAGAACCCACCAATTCCAGACACAGTATGGCCACGTGCGGTGGCTGACGCATGTAATCCCAGCATTTTGGAAGGCCTAGGCAGGCGGATTACGTGAGGTTGAGAGATCGAAAGCATCCTGATCAACATGGAGAAGCCCCATCTCCGCTAAAAATATGAAATTAGCCGGGCGTGGTGGTGCATGCCTGTAATCCCAGCTACTGGAGAGGTGGAGGCAGGAGAATCACTTGAACCCACAAGGCGGAGGTTGCGGTAAGCTGAGATTGTGCCATTGCACTCCAGCCTGGGTAACAAGAGTGAAACTCCTCATCGTCGCAGGGGAAAACAAAAACAAAGAAACGTAAGTATGCATAGAGGTAGTATTCTCTGCATATTTTTGTTTCTATATATTTAATGTATGTATGCATACATGTATCTGTTTGTATCACAGCATTTTAAACCAGATAAAAAGGCTAATTATATGGATAATGTGGATTGTCTGTACTTGCTTAATACATTTTATGTTCAGCCTATAGCAAATACTTCCATCTTTCTACTGGTGTACATATACATTTATGTGTTTTGTTCTGATTATCTTTTTTTTGCATAAAAACTATCCCAATCTACAGTTATAACACACCTTCATTAGTCATGGTTTCTTTGTGTCAGAAATTTAGATAACTCGTTCCTGCTCTGCTATATCTGGGTTCTCATCCAAGATGACTCAAATGCCTGGGAGTGCCATGAACTATGTTAATTACTGCTATAATTAACCTAAGGCTTTTTCCTTAACATGTGTGATGCCTGTGCTGGGATTAATCCAAGCCTGGACTCAGCTGGTACAGTTGATCAGATTAACTACATTTAGCTTTTCTGCGTGGTTTGGACTTCTCAAAACCTGCTACGAGTTGGCAGAAAAGGAGCAGCAAGAAGAGCCATCAGAGAGATTATTCCAAAAGCACAAGTTTGCCAAGGGATGAGTTAGAAACCCCAAAGCCTTTTATGATCTTTCCTTGGATGCCACTTAGCATTGCTTCTGCCACACCGTATTAATCAAAGCAGTCAAAGCAGTCACTAGATTAATTCAAACCTGACTAGATTCAAGAGAAGTTGACAAAAGCCTCAACTTTAGATGTAAAGAGTAACAAATAAGTTGCAACCTTTTTTGTTTATTTTCGCTTCCACTGACTCCTTGGTAATATAACACTCACATAGAGTGGCGCTACGTGCTCACCAGCATTTTCGTTCTGCCCTGCATGAAGGTGTTACTTGAAACAGCTCTCTGATCTTACCTCAATTCAAGGATTCTTTTTCTTCTCTGTTGTTGAGTTTCTTTATTAGACCTTACACCAATAATTCTGCAATTCCTTGAGTTACCAGAATTATGCTGTTTTCTCTATGTAATAGAAGCACACCCATGTCCAATTCTATGCCCCACTCTGTGTTCTATCCCCTGAATCACCTGTGTAGGTCTTCTCAGTTTCATTTTTATACTCCAGTCGTATCCCAACGAGATCTTAGAGTCCTTTATAAAAACATCTTTGGGTTTTTTCTATACATGCTTTGCCCAATGAGTGTCAAAATATGTCACCATTGGGATGAAATGTTCTGCCTAACACAATCCAGCCCACTTACTCCTCACCATCCTTCAGAAAAAAAAAAAAAAAAAAAAAAAAAAAGCAAACAAATTTCTCCAAATACTGAAAACAACTTAAGAACATTTGCATTTTCTGGGGATCACTTCCATAAACTTCCTTGAAAAAAGACCTACATTATGTATAACACATCTGCTATTTCTTTCCGTAAGGATTAAAAACAGGTGCATTCCTATCTAATGAGACACTATGCTACCATTTGTGGACTTACATCTCATGGTCAAATAACCTTGCATACATGGACTTACATCCCAGGGTCAAGTAACCTTACAAACACAACCAAAAGCTCAATGTTTGTGATTCATATTCTTTTCCTTGACAACACAGCAGTGTTAAATATGAGTCTCAACAAAATAGGCTTGATAAGTAAATGCAGCAGCGGGCTTGTTTTTGAAAATAAAATAGATAAGCAGTTGAAAATCTAATTAACAAAAATGCAAAAGTACAAATAAAAACTTAATTAGAAATGAGAAGTGCAGCATACCAAGTGATATGTGGAAGATTTAAAATGCATTAAATAATACAAGACATAATCAATGCTAATAAATCTGAAAATGTAGCTGATTTTATAATACGAGACTTTAATTGCCACAAAAACAGTAGAAACTCCAAATTAGCTATAATTTTCTGTGTATGTTCGATATGAAATATGCATATAAACATGAATTATATTTCACAGAAATACCAAATATTTTATTCTCATTTTATAGTTCCTAAATGTTTATTATAAAACTCTTGAACTTGAAAAAATAATACATATAAAACTTATACATATAGACATCTATATAGATACATTGCACATATATGTAAAAGTCTAAATACAAATCTTAAAAAATGATTAATTAAAATATTTCACAACATATTCAGAAGCTATATACCAGGAAAATAGTATATTTTAGTATAAAGTTAATTTTAAATATAGTAGTTTGAAGCAGTAGATTCAAATGGAAAAAGAAGAATCTGAATGTATATAAAAAAATGCATTAAAGGTTATTATATAGTTATGACTTCAAAGCAAAGTTTTAAATAATCAGAACCCCAAGCTGACAGAGAATACTAGTTGTTTACTCCGGGTCTTTGCTTTCTCTTTCTCTATTTTCCTTATTTTAAAAAATACCTGAAGGTTTTTTTGTTTTGTTTTGTTTTGCTTTTTCCCCATCCCCAGATGTAGAACTATGTAGAAGAAACAGTGTTTTCTGAAGTGTCACTTACAGATAGGAACAAACACTGAGGAAATTCTGGATGTAAGTGGAGATGCTCGGTTTGAACTTATCGTGGGGTGTTACATTGTATTCACGTTTGACAAATCAGTTACATACATCCTATGGTTTTCAGTGTAGATGCTTCCATTTGGATCACAACATACGGGGAATATTTTAGCACCAAAATAGAAAGATTCTGGATCTCTGAAACCCTAGAGTAGTAAATCAGCAAATCAGTCTTTCACTTTTAAGAAAGCATATTACTTTTCTTAAAGATAGGTACAGTTTAGTTTTATTTTTTAAAACATTTAGATCATTGGGAATGAGTGAAATGTGAAATCTTAATAGATCTCGAAATTACAAAGTTGGAACTCAGGCAATTCAAAAGCAGAATAAAAGAACATGAAATATTTATAAATGTGTTTTGAATGATTTTCAAGAACTGACAACAATGAAATAGAGCAGTTTCTTCTATGTAGCAATTACTATATGCATATATATGTATATGAATAAATTAAAGTTACACCATGTTATTCAACACAATATTAGTAAAGACCATTTCCATGCTGTTCTTAAAAAAGTAATATAATGTATATCTAACATTTAGCCAATAATAATGATAATTCTTGTGGCCCTGATCATTTGTTATTTGTAGAAAACAATAGAAATTTTAGTTTTTTGAGAAATTATTATAAAATTTGATTTTGAATGACAAATCGTGTAAGATAGATAAAAACATGGTAAAATAAAGAATTACTCTTTAGGATAGAAAATTCGTTTTATTATCCACTATAAAATGGATAATTTTATGACATGCATAAAATTTTAAAAGTAAACACTCAGGTCAAGTAGTTTGTAACAAGGATAGTCATGTTAAACAAGTGAGTTTTATTTTGCACATTTATAAACTGCAAAAGAAAACAAAAGTTTAAACTCATGACTGTATCATTGGGTTTTCCTGGATAAAAAATAAGCCTTGTCTTATGTGAAGATTAAAAAAGCAGACTGCAATTTAAATTATTAATTGAAACTTTAGTAATAGTAGCAATAAGAATAAAAATAATACAATCGAGAATTTTAGCTAGAAATAGAGAGCTCTTTGTGCCGATCTATTTGTGCCATAAATAGTGCAAAATTTAATTGAGTTACAAGAAGATGAGACCTGAATTGTGCCAATTACAATGATATTCCTTATTATGGAATATTATGTTATAAATATTCCTTATAACATATTCTGGATTTCCTAAAACAAGGGTGCCCAACCCCCAGGCAGAGCTCCTCATGACAATCTAATGTCTGATGATCTCGCATTAGTAGAACAGTTTCATCTTGAAAACCTTCCCACGATCCTCTAATCCCCCAACCCCATCTATGGATAAACTATCTTCCATGAAGCTCATCCTTGGTACCAAAAAGGCTGGGGCCACTGCTCCAAAAGTTAAAACAACTTGATGAATTACATATCAAATATGAGCTTACCACTTCTCTTAGACAATCAGAGAGAAGAATTACTAAAAACTATTAAAGCAAATACGTTTAAATAAAAGGTGCATAACACGAGAACAATGAAATAAAACACACCCTTTATGAAAAGTGTCAAATCATTTTCTTCATCGGGAAAAAATATGCTGTCATTTAATTTGAACTCTTTATCTGTTGTGACAATGTACACTCAAAAAAAAAAGGATATCTATGTTTTGTTTTTTAATATTTAATAGGTTGAATCATTTTTAAAACAAAATTATTTTAATGGAAAAAATCCATATGAAATATTCAACATAATCATATTCCAATAAATTATAGGAAAATTAGAACAATGACATGAAAACGTTCATATAACCATGGAGAAGAAAATTCATATAACTAATCCCAAAAAAGTTTAAAGAGACTGTGATCTGACTTTTTTAGATCAAGGTATAGTCTTAAATAAAAGAAAATGTAAACATACAGGACAAAATACTTCTCTTTAAAATATTTATATAATTCTAGTATAGAAGTTCTGAAAGACAAATTATTTAGTACAGCATGGATTAGGTATTATTTTAAGAATCAGCTATCCTCTTGATACAAGTTATTTTGATCTACATACTAAAATTAAAATAAACCAATAATGATAATTATATAAAATATTTGAAGATTGAGGGTTAGTTTCTGAATCTAAATATTGCTTATGAATCCTGCTGAAATTCAGTTGCAATCCTCAGCAGAATGAATTTCTCAAAATTAAAAGTATTAAGACAATTTTGGGAGCTAAAATGACTCAAGGCATTTTTAATTTGGTGATACATCAGTGTAATTCAATCATGGGACAACCTCATTACAATATAATCAGTAGATTTTGTGAAACTGAAGGCAATATAATATATGCTAACTTACAAATTTTTCTCATTTTATTTTATTCTTATCCAACCACTGCCTTTGCATCAATAGAACACCTAGATATGTGTAATTGCTCTTAATACACTGTCTCCCTTAGCCAGAAAACATAATTTACAAACAGTTAAGGATACATAGGCCGGGCGCGGTGGCTCACGCCTGTAATCCCAGCTCTCAGGGAGGCAGAGGCGGGAGGATAGCTTGAGCCCAGGAGTTCGAGACCTGCCTGGGTAATACAGCGAGACCCCGTTCTCCACAAAAGGAAAAAAAAAAAAAAAACAAAAAAAAAAAAAAAAAAAAAAGCCAAAAAAAAAAAAAAATAAGGATACATACTAAAAGTATCTAATATTAGTGTCATCAGAACTTTTATATAAAAAGTCAATTAATTCAATAATCGTTTGATTTTTTCATCCAATTAATGCAAATGAATTGAAGCTTTTGGGAATTCATTATGTCAATAACAAAATATCTGGCACTTGTGGAAATATTAGTCTAAAAACTGAGTATTAAAAAAGTTTTGCACTAATATGAATGCAAATTTTGTGATAATATAAATGTAAATTTTGATAAAGCAAAGTGTCATATTTTAGTGTGTTTTATTAAGGAACTTATGAAGGAAAAGTTTACTTTGGATTGACAGTGATAGAAATATACAGTTTATAATTGCCTCAAAACTCCTATAATTTTTTACCTATTGTAATACAACGGATAGCTATGGACAAAAGCATATTTTATGTATGCACAGTAACAGAATATGAACTATGAAACTTTTATCATAATACAGTATGAGGTAAAAACCATAATGACAGCCAAGCATTCTCAAGTATTCTCTTTGATGCCTATATTCAATTTGAAAAAAAAAATCACTTTAAAATAAGTCTCAGAGTCCTACAGTAGCATTGAACTGGTAGTGAGCTGACTCTTTTTTAAAAGTAAGATTGAAAAAGAAAGTTAACGATGGCATCTTACTATGTTTCCCAGGCTGGCCTCAAACTCATGGCCTCAATGGATCCTTCTGCTTCAACCTCTAGAGTAGTTGAGACTATAGGTGCACATCACTGCACTAAGCTGAAGTCACTGTTTTGTAAATATATTTGATTTAAAACCAAAATAAAGGCCGGGTGCAGTGGTTTATGTCTGTAATCCCAGCACTTTGGGAGGCTGAGGAGGGCGGATCACCTGAGGTCAAGAGTTTGAGGCCAGTCTGGCTGAGATGATGAAACCTTGTCTCTACTAAAAATACAAAAATTAGCCGGGCATGGTGGCAGGCCCCTATAATCCCAGCTACTCAGGAGGCTGAGGCAGGGGAATCACGGGAACCTGGGAGGTGAAGGTTGCAGTGTGCCGAGATTACACCACTGCACTCCACCCTGGGTGATAGAGTTAGACTCCATCTCAAAAAACAAATAAAAGATAGACAGATAGATAGATTAAAAGGAAAATAAAAAAGAGCTAGACATTTTAAAGTATTAAAAAATTATGCATCAAACCTTAGGTTTGAACCTTTTAGTTAATAATACTTGTTAAAGCTTGCAACTTGAAAGAAATTAAAACACAGTCTTAAAAAAATGAAGAAATAAAAAATATTAAAATAACTTTTAAAACAGTGTACAAACTTTTATTATGAAATTCATAATTATGCTTTGAAATATTTCAACTTGTGAGAGAAATCTTTTGATGTTCTTTTTAATTGAATAAATTATTGTAATGCCAATTTACTGAAATACAAACAGAACTATAAATTTCGCAGAATCTAAAGTCAAATGACATAGTGAATCTATTTTAGAAGTTTCCTTTTAGAAATATTTTTCTTAAAGGATTTTAAAATTTGTGAATGGAGAGATAAAGAAAGTCCTATGAAAATATCTAATCTGAAATATTTACAAATTTCAGTATGAAAAATATTAGAATTAAGAATGTGCTCCATGTAGCAGAATTTGCTCTCAGTGTTATAAGGTATTTGTTTTCTAAGGAAAGTGTATCCCTCGCTTTAAAGTATTATGCTTACACAAAGAGTAATTTGAAGATGGCAATCGATTTTAAGTGCACGCTCAAGAAGATTGCTGATAATTTTAATTTGAGAAATTAAACTACAAGGCCATATTGAATGCATTTATCAGAACATGCCAGTAAAAGTATACATAAAAATAGTGCCTAAATATGTATCAGAAATAATATTCTACCTTTATATTTTTGTCAGCATTTTGTTACAATATTTGATGTATATGCATCCTATTTTATTTTAGCAAGTTTTTTCAATTTTGTTTATAAGTGCATGTTTTTACTTTTTTAGAAATAAATGTATCTTTATAATAGTTGTTGACTATAATTATTTAATTAGTTCAAAACAATAATAGAACCAATTTATCAATTAACAAACCAGTGTTTCAAATATTTTGTCATTTTAATTATTTTTATTGCCCCGTTTCTCACTACCTGTGTTTGGAAAATAAATTACGTGGTTCAAGTCTATTTCTTACTTTCTGTTTATCAGTTTCAATCAAGTCTTACTATGTAGTCTAACATCTGAAGATCCCCTCCAGATAGATTATTTCATCTGCTAGTAATATTAATCAAGTCCTGCATTTCCTTCGTAAAATATTTTTTTATCTGAAGTAGAGAGTGTATTTCTACCCTTGCATTATGTCGAGTCCTGTCCATAATTATTGGTGTGGAAGCAATGTGGATTGATGAAGATCATCACAAAAATTTCTTTCATTGATGTCAGACCTTTGCAGAGTCTTCAGACACAAAGAAGCTGATCTCTAATAGATGTTTGGGAGCTCATTCTGTTCTCCTGGATAGTCCGGGGTAATCTACAGAATTTAGATCCAGAATTCTATTTTGAGGGGTCTGCTCCTTTTGGGCTATTTTTAGCATGCACTTCATTAATTGTAATTCCACCCAAAGCAGAACCTTGGTACCTGGTCTGATTGTATATTTGGATGCAAATCATTTATTTGGGAGTTTATCCAAGGAAGTAGGAATGACAGTGCCAAGAACAAAGAAGAAAAATAAGGCAATTATGTTAATATTATTGAGGTAACTGCGATAATCAAAGAGAGTTTGGTCTTTTTCAGAGAATGCCTCTGAAATTGTTACCATTGAAGCTTGCTTCTTGGAGCACTTAACTATTGACTTCCATTCACCAGTGTTGCCCATTTGCATGCATGCATATTCCTCTTATCCTATGCAGCCTTTAGGAGTACTAGCCAGAGAAGAGTAACCATTCCATGCAGTCACTCCTCCAGCCTCCACCACCCACCCACTGTCCACTTGCCCAAACTTTAGGCTGGCCCCTCTGACAGTGATTTGGTCTCTTCTGTCACCCTGTCACCAGAAAAGCACAATTTAGGTCTACATGTTGCTTCAGATGATCCTGCCTCTTTGCTCTGAGAAACTCCCTCCTCTATTTCCTGTGGTCTGGGGATAGTAGTGGTTTCTATTGTTGCCGACATCTTGACATCTTGGTTTTGGCATCATCTCATCTGGCTGTGATTCTCCATTGCCTGGTTAACCAATTTCCTGAATCGAATTCCCCCACTTGTTCTTGCCCTTATATTCATCCACTGAACCTCATTTACTAATGATACCAGTGTCACCCATGTTGTCAAGCTCTTATTCATTCTTCAACTTAGTTCTAATTAACATTTGATAATGTTGATGACAGCCGGCTTTTGCAAAAACTTCCTTCGTTGCATTCACTTAACACATTAATTCCATTGATACCCTTATTTCTTAGCCTCCTTCACAGGATCCCTCTCCTCTACCAGCCACTTAATCTTGGTCATTGTCAATACTCAGCCTTAAACCTCACTGGTCATTAGACAAATGCAAATAAAAACCATAATGAAATATCATCTCACACCAGTTATGATGGCGATCATTAAAAAATCAAGAGACAACAGATGCTAGAGAGGATGTGGAGAAATAGGAATGCTTCTACACTGTTGGTGGGAGTGTAAATTAGTTCAACCATTGTGGAAGACAGTGTGATGATTCCTCAAGGATCTAGAACCAGAAATACCATTTGACCCAGCAATCCCATTACTGGGTATATACCCAAAGGATTATAACTCATTCTATTATAAAGACACATGTACACATATGTTTATTGCAGCACTACTCACAATAGCAAAGACTTGGAACCAACCCAAATGCCCATCGATGATAAACTGGATAAAGAAAATGTGGAACATATACACCATGGAATACTATGCAGCCATGAAAATGGATGAGTTCATGCCCTTTGCAGGGACATGGATGAAGCTGGAAACCATCATTCTCAGCAAACTAACACAGGAACAGAAAACCAAACACCGCATGTTCTCACTGATAAGTGAGAGTTGAACAATAAGAACAGAGGACACAGGGAGGGGAACATCACACACTGAGTCCTGTTGGGGAGTGGGGAGCTAGGGGAGAGATTGCATTAGGAGAAATACCTAATGTCGATGACAGGTTGATGTGTGCAGCAAACCATGATGGCACATGTATATCTATGTAACAAACCTGCATGTTCTACACAAGTATCCCAGAACTTAAAGTATAATAATAATAATAAAAATGCTAGACTCAGACACTGATTTATGTCATAAACACAATGTTGCTTTCACCTTTTCATTTTGCTTAAAATACTGTCTAAATTCCATTTGTTTAGTCTTTAACTCCATCTGGTACCCTGGCTCTCTCTAAATTGGTCTACTTTTCCCACGATAGATACTTTTTTTCAGTAAGCAGCTAATGGTCTGCACTTTATCCCATTATGCTTTGGTCATCTACATGATTGCAACGAACTCATATTTCCACAGAATACCAACATCAGTGCCTAAAAAATTTAATTTCTGTAATAATTATCTAAAGATTGGGTTGGTGTATAAGCAAATACTTCTAAAGTATTATCATTAAAGAAATGTATCTCCAATAGACACACTAAGACAGGCACTCTGTTGTTTCATGTTTTGATTCAATGCTAGTGTTGGCAGAAAGTATATTTCCTGCTTTGGGTGAAACTTTTTATTTTTATTTCTGTTTTTTTTTTTTTTTTTT
>NW_016807895.1:1453385-1458842 GCF_001698545.2 Rhinopithecus bieti
TGTATCTATTTTAATGTTTATTTCTATTGACCCACGAAGTAAAAAATGTCAGGTATTACTGTTCTTCTAAAATAGATATGCTATAAAAATGCTTTTCTGTGTCTCAGATGTAAAAGAAGTGTTCTATGATCAAACGTAAGTTATTTTGATAAAACACAAAATTGAAGCTGACACAGTAAGTTTTGAAATATAGTCCATGCCATTAACAGTTAAACACATGCAATTTAAAAATAAAATGTACTTTCTAATTTATTACTGGAGGTATTAATTCAAACCTATCAGAAAGATATCTTTATTCTACTAAAAGAAGACATTACTATTTTGAAGATAGTCTTTTCGGTAGAATTTTAAGTTTCATTTGAAATAACACCGATTCAAAATAAAATGGAGCAACTATGTGATATCAGAGGTGAAGTTCAGAAGTAAGAACTATTTTGCTTCCCTCTCATCCTCCCATGGTATTGTCTTGCAGAATCTATTGAGTCACTTGTCAGATAGCAGATAATCAATCTGACTCCTGTTGACTCATTTACAATATACAGATAATAAAATCATTATTGTGTGAGCATTTAAAGATTAGAACAAATGAATTATTTAAAGATCTCTGCTACCTTTAAAATCACTGATTCTTTGGTCAAACATATTCCTATTAAAATAAAAATATTTCTCTCAGAAGAGAAAACCAAACATTGCGTGTTTTCATTCATAAGTGAGAGTTAAACAAGGAGAACACATGGACACAGGGAGGGGAACATCACACACTGGGGCCTGTCGTGGAGTTGGGGGCAATGGGAGGGAGAGCATTAGGACAAATACCTAATGCATATCTAGGGCTTAAAACCTAGACGACGGGTTGACTGGTACAGGAAACAACCATAGCACATGTATACCTATGTAACAAACCTCAACATTCTGCACATGTATCCCAGAACCTGAAGTAAAATAAATAAATAAATAAATAAATGAATAAGAAAAATCTTTGTTTCAAGGTATCTTTCCTAAGCTCCAATTGCTTGCCAAGCATTTCAAAAAAGGTTTACAAAATAAGGTAGATCTTTAAAGATAAATTACAATTATTTATTTATTTATGAAAGACATATTTCATTACTATTTTTTAGCAGATGCTAAGTATAGTTTTCACAAGAACATTTAAAATCCTTATTTCCAATATTTATTTGGAGGTATTTTTTATATATAACAAATATATTTGTAAATGATAAAATGTAAATTTTATCCTATATAATTATTGCTTCTTTCTTATAGTGGAAGGGTAATAAAGGGGTTTCTTATTTCTCACTTTCCTTTATTCAAAAGGAATTATTTCAAAGGAATGTTTACAGTGGAAAGACAGGAATTTTCCACTGCAAAATGGAACACTTAGTGGGGAAAGGAGCAAGAGACAATAAGAAAATGAAAGTATTTTATTCAGTATAGTTAAAATCAAATAAATCCAAACTAAACAAAATGGAAACACTTCAGGATAATATAACTCATGTCGATCTTAGTGCTTTTGTATTCTGAGAAGGCCGGAATCTCTGATATCACAGATAAATATGTATCAATATTTACAAAGTAGTCATCCTTCATGTATGTGGACCTTTTAAAAACACCATGTATAACCTTTAGCAATGTTATACAAATAGCGGATGCTGTAAAGTAAATGTTATTCTTTTACGGTTTTTAAAAGAATGAATTCTGGAACCAGACTGCCAAGGTTAAATCTGAGTTGTAACATTTGCTATTTTTTATTTATTTTAGTGAACCTAAAAACAGTATATTCCCACCTAAACATGAAGGTGATGACAAGGGAAACACACACACACACACACACACACACACACACATCTTGTTTTGAATATTTGGCACATGGTAGGTACTATATAATGTGCTATAATCAATAATTCTATCAACTGAACTATTATCTCTCAGGGTATGTCAAAAGTAATATATTGTTGAAGTTTAATTTAAAATTAAACGTCTGATATTTTATGGCTAAGGAAAATATAATTCAATTAAAAGAGACAATGATATATAGGTATATGAATGTAATTGAAAAGCATGGTTATGATAAAACCAGCAGTTTTATTTGGAAATAGGTGATAGCATATGCTTTTAAAGCCCCAAAGTTAATATAAAGTTGCTCATAATGACATAACCGCTGTGATGCTTCATTGTCCCCACATTATCTTGTTGCTAAAATTGTTTTCATTTTGTTGTATTGCAACTCTGACTATAAGAGGATCATTTTACTTTGATGACTATTTTAAAAGTAAAGCCTAAGATGCTATTGGTGCTTCAATTAAAGTGTCTGAGGAAAATATAAACTTTATGATTTTACTCCAAGAACGGCATAATCAATAATGGTTATACTTACAATGGATACAGCAAAATGAAATTTTAATATTCTTATTAAAGCAACATACTTTGTTGCACTATATTTGAGTACAATCGATTTTAAATCCATGAAATTAAAATATTTTTTCTATTGAAAATAGAAAAAATTTATCCTATTGAAAATGAAGCTTTCCTTACCTCATACCTAATTTAGCTAATTCAAATAAAGATGAAATTTAGACAGAGATACAAATTAGGATAGGGATACATGTAGGACTAGAGATAGAAACTTAACATATGCAATACAAAAAAACAGATAAGGTCTTTATTTTACTTACCATAAAACTCTTTTGGACTGTTATTCGATGGGTAAACTTGAGTGGAAACTGCATGATTCCAAAAGTCTTTAGCACTTTATTATTATTAATTATTATTATTTTCACTGATTTCTCCTAGAATCCTAGAAGAAAAGTTCCTGGCATATTGTAGTAGTTCAGTAATTTTTTCTGAATAAATAAATCAAATTAAAAAAAAACAAAAAACTACAGGTTAGCTTTCTAGATACAAACATTCTGCTGTTCAAATTATACTAGAACATATAAATTCTGAATCTTGTGATTAATATTTTATAATATTACCTGCTATAAAGCATTTAGAATGCATAGGGCTGGGTCAGGTCTAGGAGAGCAAATAAGAATGTCTTTGTTTTCTATTACGTTCCTGGGGCTGCCATAACACAGTACCAAAAGCTGGGTAGCTTAAAACAACAGAAATGTATTTCCTTGTAGTTCTGGAGATGAGAAGGCCAAAATCAAGGTGTCAGCAGGGCCACGCTGTCTCTAAAACCCGGAGGAGAATGTATCTCTCTTTGCTTCTTCTAGTTTCCGCTTGCCTTAGACATTTCCTTGGCTTCTGCCAGGAAGCATAATTTTATGTTTACCTCTGACTTCATATGGAGTTGGTCTTGTGTCTTGTCACATTGTCATCCCTCTTTCCTGTCTATTGGGGTCAGGGGTTAGGACTTTAATATGTCTTTTTTATGGGGTGCAGAATTCAGTCTATGACAGGCTTCAAAGCTTATAAAGGAGGGTGGTTTTCTTCCCTAGCTCTAGTTCCAGTAAGTAGATCTGCTCAGTTATATAATAATATTTGTAGCACGAGGCCATGCATGGAACATTGGAGTTATTGAGATGAGACATGGCAGAAACTCAGTGAGTATTTCTTGATGAATGAATTAATCAGTTACATGTGTTATAAAATAGAATCCTGACATTTTAAAACAACGGAGTAAATTGTAAAGTGCTACACAAATTTTCTAAAAGTTATAACAATCATGTATTTTAACAAGTTCAGGTTCAAAATACTAACTTTATTAGGCCCTTGATAGATTTTCAGACAGGCTGAACAATATATGCAGATACACCATTAATTCAGGATTTCATTTTCACACAAAAAAATGTAAATTAGACTTTATGTCTGCATACATTGCACTGTCTGCCAAATTATAAAGTGGTCATATGTCAAAGCTTCACTTAATTTTGTGTAGTTTGATATGACATTTTCTATGGTTTTCAGAATTCAAAAAAAAAGAGTCAAATTTAAATTTCAGATAACTACAAATAAATTTTAACATAAATATGCCCTATGAAATGTTTATCAGTAACACTCTTTGTTTCCTTCACTGTGTAAAGTGATTTACTTTTATTTTAATAAGAATGCAACTTTTAAAAGCAGTGGTAAGCTAAACCTATTCTTAATGATACAAGAAAAAAAACAAACAGAAANATGTTCTCACTGATAAGTGAGAGTTGAACAATAAGAACAGAGGACACAGGGAGGGGAACATCACACACTGAGTCCTGTTGGGGAGTGGGGAGCTAGGGGAGAGATTGCATTAGGAGAAATACCTAATGTCGATGACAGGTTGATGTGTGCAGCAAACCATGATGGCACATGTATATCTATGTAACAAACCTGCATGTTCTACACAAGTATCCCAGAACTTAAAGTATAATAATAATAATAAAATGCTAGACTCAGACACTGATTTATGTCATAAACACAATGTTGCTTTCACCTTTTCATTTTGCTTAAAATACTGTCTAAATTCCATTTGTTTAGTCTTTAACTCCATCTGGTACCCTGGCTCTCTCTAAATTGGTCTACTTTTCCCACGATAGATACTTTTTTTCAGTAAGCAGCTAATGGTCTGCACTTTATCCCATTATGCTTTGGTCATCTACATGATTGCAACGAACTCATATTTCCACAGAATACCAACATCAGTGCCTAAAAAATTTAATTTCTGTAATAATTATCTAAAGATTGGGTTGGTGTATAAGCAAATACTTCTAAAGTATTATCATTAAAGAAATGTATCTCCAATAGACACACTAAGACAGGCACTCTGTTGTTTCATGTTTTGATTCAATGCTAGTGTTGGCAGAAAGTATATTTCCTGCTTTGGGTGAAACTTTTATTTTATTTCTGTTTTTTTTTTTTTTTTTTTTACCAGATTAATTTTGGCTGGGTGCCTGGTGGCTCACGCCTGTAATCCCAGCACTTTGGGAGGCTGAGGCAGGCAGATCACGAAGTCAGGAGATAGAGACCATCCTGGCTAACACGGTGAAACCCCATCTCTACTAAAAATACAAAAAATTAGCTGGGTGTGGTGGCAGACACCTGTAGTCCCAGCTACTTGGGAGGCTAAGTCAAGAGAATGGCGTGAACCTGGGAGGTGGAGCTTGCAGTGAACCGAGATCGCGTTACTGCACTCCAACCTGGGCAACAGAGCAAGACTCCATCTAAAAAACAAACAAACAAAAAACTAAATTAATTTTTCTAACCAGTCAAGCTTGAGTAAATGGGCTAAATATGAAATAGGTGGCCTTGGGAGGTATCTCTATTATACCTTTGCTATAATTTTTCGATCTTAACAATGAAAAGAAAACTCACTTTGTGGATAAGTCTGAAGGAGGAGGAAAGACTGTGGTAAACCAAAATGTTTATTTGAAAACAAATTTCCTCAAGTTACAAGTGTTTCAATTAACCTCTGCATGTGACCTGCTTTTTACTGGCAAGAATTACATTTCTGGAAGGAAAAAACTGTAAAAATCTACTTTA
>NW_016807895.1:1460931-1475209 GCF_001698545.2 Rhinopithecus bieti
AAACACACACACACACACACACACACACACACACATCTTGTTTTGAATATTTGGCACATGGTAGGTACTATATAATGTGCTATAATCAATAATTCTATCAACTGAACTATTATCTCTCAGGGTATGTCAAAAGTAATATATTGTTGAAGTTTAATTTAAAATTAAACGTCTGATATTTTATGGCTAAGGAAAATATAATTCAATTAAAAGAGACAATGATATATAGGTATATGAATGTAATTGAAAAGCATGGTTATGATAAAACCAGCAGTTTTATTTGGAAATAGGTGATAGCATATGCTTTTAAAGCCCCAAAGTTAATATAAAGTTGCTCATAATGACATAACCGCTGTGATGCTTCATTGTCCCCACATTATCTTGTTGCTAAAATTGTTTTCATTTTGTTGTATTGCAACTCTGACTATAAGAGGATCATTTTACTTTGATGACTATTTTAAAAGTAAAGCCTAAGATGCTATTGGTGCTTCAATTAAAGTGTCTGAGGAAAAATATAAACTTTATGATTTTACTCCAAGAACGGCATAATCAATAATGGTTATACTTACAATGGATACAGCAAAAATGAAATTTTAATATTCTTATTAAAGCAACATACTTTGTTGCACTATATTTGAGTACAATCGATTTTTAAATCCATGAAATTAAAAATATTTTTTCTATTGAAAAATAGAAAAAATTTATCCTATTGAAAATGAAGCTTTCCTTACCTCATACCTAATTTAGCTAATTCAAATAAAGATGAAATTTAGACAGAGATACAAATTAGGATAGGGATACATGTAGGACTAGAGATAGAAACTTAACATATGCAATACAAAAAAACAGATAAGGTCTTTATTTTACTTACCATAAAAACTCTTTTTGGACTGTTATTCGATGGGTAAACTTGAGTGGAAACTGCATGATTCCAAAAGTCTTTAGCACTTTATTATTATTAATTATTATTATTTTCACTGATTTCTCCTAGAATCCTAGAAGAAAAGTTCCTGGCATATTGTAGTAGTTCAGTAATTTTTTCTGAATAAATAAATCAAATTAAAAAAAAACAAAAAACTACAGGTTAGCTTTCTAGATACAAACATTCTGCTGTTCAAATTATACTAGAACATATAAATTCTGAATCTTGTGATTAATATTTTATAATATTACCTGCTATAAAGCATTTAGAATGCATAGGGCTGGGTCAGGTCTAGGAGAGCAAATAAGAATGTCTTTGTTTTCTATTACGTTCCTGGGGCTGCCATAACACAGTACCAAAAGCTGGGTAGCTTAAAACAACAGAAATGTATTTCCTTGTAGTTCTGGAGATGAGAAGGCCAAAATCAAGGTGTCAGCAGGGCCACGCTGTCTCTAAAACCCGGAGGAGAATGTATCTCTCTTTGCTTCTTCTAGTTTCCGCTTGCCTTAGACATTTCCTTGGCTTCTGCCAGGAAGCATAATTTTTATGTTTACCTCTGACTTCATATGGAGTTGGTCTTGTGTCTTGTCACATTGTCATCCCTCTTTCCTGTCTATTGGGGTCAGGGGTTAGGACTTTAATATGTCTTTTTTATGGGGGTGCAGAATTCAGTCTATGACAGGCTTCAAAGCTTATAAAGGAGGGTGGTTTTCTTCCCTAGCTCTAGTTCCAGTAAGTAGATCTGCTCAGTTATATAATAATATTTGTAGCACGAGGCCATGCATGGAACATTGGAGTTATTGAGATGAGACATGGCAGAAACTCAGTGAGTATTTCTTGATGAATGAATTAATCAGTTACATGTGTTATAAAATAGAATCCTGACATTTTAAAAACAACGGAGTAAATTGTAAAGTGCTACACAAATTTTCTAAAAGTTATAACAATCATGTATTTTAACAAGTTCAGGTTCAAAATACTAACTTTATTAGGCCCTTGATAGATTTTCAGACAGGCTGAACAATATATGCAGATACACCATTAATTCAGGATTTCATTTTTCACACAAAAAAATGTAAATTAGACTTTATGTCTGCATACATTGCACTGTCTGCCAAATTATAAAGTGGTCATATGTCAAAGCTTCACTTAATTTTGTGTAGTTTGATATGACATTTTCTATGGTTTTCAGAATTCAAAAAAAAAGAGTCAAATTTAAATTTCAGATAACTACAAATAAATTTTAACATAAATATGCCCTATGAAATGTTTATCAGTAACACTCTTTGTTTCCTTCACTGTGTAAAGTGATTTACTTTTTATTTTTAATAAGAATGCAACTTTTAAAAGCAGTGGTAAGCTAAACCTATTCTTAATGATACAAGAAAAAAAACAAACAGAAATACAATTAGCAGAAAATAAACCTTCTTATACTTTAAAATAACCTTTTTTCTTACAAATCAACTTAAGAATTTAGAACTTCATGGCAGCTTTAGACACAGACTAAGCAATTAAAGTGTATTTCAAAATTACACATTTAAAGTTTATTTTACTTTTATTATTCATTATAAAAAATATCAAGTTCTTTGCATCTAATCATTACATATATCATCCCCAAACCCAATACACCAAAAAATCCAGGAAAAGTACTTGATTGAATTCTTCTTATTAAAAGCAACTCTAATTGTCTTGAGAACTTACAATGATACAGATTTTATAAGGTGAAGTGAAGATAATTTGAATGAAGGGAATACTTTTATAAAACAGGAGTAACAGAATAAAATGTGCCTTGAGATTTGGAGATCAATTGGGTTAAAAGTGTGTGTGTTTAAAACTGTCATGTAAAGAGGAAACAAGGTGTAAAATGGTTCATTTTGAAGGAGTAGATGGACAGCACCTATACCATTTCATTAGTGAAATTGATTTGTAGGTATCAGATATTAAAATTAAGTAAAACTCAAACATTCTCTCCTTTATGGATTTATTCTTTTAGCTGGAATCACAAGCATCTCAGAGTAAAAATATCACACTCCAGATACATAATTTCAGTCTCCTATACCCCATGGCCAACACAGACCTACAGCTCTCAATGCCTTCTCTCAGTGAATGACTATTCCACCTTTTCTACTTTTCAGGCCAACAGCCTGCTGCATCCTATCCCACTATTCTTCCTTATTTTCATTACAAAATACTTTCTCAGCACCTTTTATATATGTACCATTTTAAGGAAATCAATTTGTTGTTTGTATTCCCACTGGAATGGAAAATCTACCAAGGAAGATATTTTCATCAGTTTTGTTCAGTTCTGTATGCCAGTTTCTAAACAATGTCTGGCACAAAATGAACACGCAAAAATATTAAGTCATACATTTTGGATAGATTACACCCCATTCATATTAATTAATGTCTAATTTTTCTTTAAATTTGTCTTATTTATTTTAAACTTTATTAGGGTTACCATTTCCTTATATGTATGGGTAAACTGGATAGTATATTTTTTTAAAAGTACTATCACTAATGCTATTTGTATAATTTAGAATACTAGAAAGCACTTTTTCATGTAACTAGAACATGTAATTAAATTTGGAAGAGACAAGGGTTATAAATTTTTCTAAGGAAAATATAGAGTACTTTAGAAAACCCATTTCTAATTTCCAAAATTCTCATGCCTTCCAGAGATTGTTACTCTTTCCTTTAAATAGTGCTGGAGGAATTATTTTCCAAATATTCGCTTGAGTTTTTTGCTAATTAGGCTAAATTAACAACGTATTACGTATAGTTGTTATTAAGCAGAAATGGTTTATAAGATCCTTCTCATTTTATATTAATTTACATTTAGATTTATAGGCCTTTAAGAAGATTGAGGAGCAAACTATCCTCATGAGTAACAAATATACTACATACCACTTGGAATGAATTTATCCTTGCGGAGAGCTCTTCTTATCTCTGTAAATGGTGGTTCTTTGTGTCATTTTTAAGGAGAAATGACACATTGTTATTTTACTTTAAATTGTTAACATAATACTAGGTATAAAATGTATTATTTAACACACTAAAAGGAGACATAGGTATTATAAAATTAAGATTTCAATTTTGTTCACAACCTTACATTATAAATCACTATGTGGTTTTCTAAAATACTTGAGAAATAAATAAGCATATTATGTAAATAATAATCTAAGTATAAAAAAGCATTGACAAAATTAGTGAAGCAAAAAAAGCTTACACATCTCAGGGAGAAACATAATTATTTAAAGAAGCTCAGTTCAGTGGAAGTTCAAACCATTATTTTCATTTGCAAAGTAAAACAGAAAACCATGGAATTAAAACCTTTCAATATGGAATTCATAATTAATTTCTTGTAGAATTTTATACATTATCATTAGAGATAAGTCAAAAAATGAAATAATTTATGTGGGAAGTACTGCAAATTACGAAAGGATTATGCAGTGACAGCATTTGCTGCACTGGCCGCATTATCACATTCCATCATACTATTTCTCCTGAGTCTACAGTTAACAATGGGCACATAACATGAAGCATAATTCAGTGAAGCAATTCAGCAAGGTGCTGGCATAACGCAGGCCAGATGTGTAGCCTTCTGGTGGTGAAACCTAATTCAAAGACATAAGGTAGAGTAAGAATAAATATATACAACCCTTTTAGCTATTTGAAAATATCCTACAATTATTTCTACACATGTCTACATATTAGCATCTATAAGGACAATAATTATAGATCTGCTTGCAATACTTAAAAATTATAAAATACCATAGAGGTACATATCTCTATGATAAATAGAGGATTGGGAAAATAATAGACTGTATATTCTATGAAAATATTTTATATAGCTGATTAAACAAATTCTAAGTAATAGGGACATAATATTAATTAATCAAAACACTATTAAGTGAAGAAAGAACCCTAGTTTCAAGAAACATAGGAAATAAATAATAACATTTATTTATATTAAGAAAGTACAACTCTATATTTGCTATTTTTAAGTCATAATAATCAAATTTCTAATTTAATATAGTTTAACCTCATGTATTTAATTCATAAATATGTACATTTGGAAGATATCTGAAAAATACAAACCGTAAGCATATTTCCCACAATTAGAATAGTTGAGCTTGAAGGGCAAAATGATGTGAGGTTAATTTTAGAGTACACTTTTACTATATTTATGATGTGGTCGTTTTAAGCGTCACTTGATAGAATCTGAAATATACAGGCTTGATGTGTGATTCTCTAGAGATAGTATAGAGTTAATATTGTTGATTGCTTGTTGAAAGTTTATTCACATATTTATACATAAATTGTCAAGTCGATGTCCCCTTCTTATTAAAAACTTGAGGAGTTTGACATACGCCTGGATGAAAACACACTCCTGTTAAAAAGGTAGAGTGAAATATTACCTTCAATCAAACTAGAAATTTTCCCCATGAATAAGTTAAGGGCTCACTCCTGCATACTTATAAGGGACATATGAGTTTAAAATGTCAGCGTCAAAAAGTTTGGGCAAAATCTTTTTAAATTTTTATTTTTTTTTTGAAACACGGGTCTTTCTATGTTGGGTGTCCAGGTTGGAATGAAACTCCTAGGCTCAAGGGATCCACCCACCTCAGCCTCTTCAGTAGCTGGGACTACAGGCACATGCCACAGTGCTTGGGTACAAAACCCTTCTCTATAAAACTTTATTTATTTATTTATTATTTATTTATTTATTTATTTATTTATTTATTTATTTGTATTGAGACCGACTCGCTCTGTAGCCCAGGCTGGAGTGCAGTGGCACGATCTCGGCTCACTGCAACCTCCGCCTCCCGGGTTCAAGTGATTCTCCTTTGTCAGTCTCCCGAGTAGCTGGGACTACATGCGCATGCCACCATGCCCAGCTAATTTGTTGTATTTTTAGTAGAGACGGGGTTTCACTCTGTTAGCCAGAATGGTCTCTATCTCCTGACCTCGTGATTCCCTAGCCTCGGCCTCCCAAAGTGCTGGGATTACAGGCGTGAGCCACTGCACCTGGCCAAAACTATATTTAAAACATGCATTCCATATGCTAATTCACTCTGACATCAATATGTATCTGTAAGTCTATTGACCCACATTAATCCTGACTTCTGAGTAAAAATCTTTAAAACTTTACGTACTAACAATTAAACAATAGAAAATAAAAGAAAACATTAAAACAATTTAACACAATTACACCTTGCAACAAACCTGTTTGTGAACCAGACATAAATATATAGGCTTCATATTTTCTGGAATATAAATCTACTTTTATGTTACTTTTCAGTGAATTTTATATTCATAAGTGAATTTTGATTTTAGCAAACAATCACTCAATAATTTATTTTAAAAGTTATAATGTAGTAGAATATTAGTACTTATTTAATTATTTTTGCTTGTGAAATCAAATGTAAAGACTTTCTATCTGAGAAATGTGGGACTTATTTCTTAGGTAAAGAGGACATTCTGTAAATGTAAGATTTTAAAACAAAGTTGGAAACTATCAAATTAGCATCAAAATACAATTCTGAGCTATTTTCATTGGTCTTATTTTCTGTGAATCTCCAAACTTTATTTTAAGATACTAGAACTCTAGGATTTAACCTAAGACTGAAGAAACAATGTCGATTATATTTCTATTGCCATGTCTTACATGGTGGCAGGCAAGAGAGAATGAGAGCCAAGCAAAAGGGGAAACCCATTATTGAGACCATTAGATCTTGTGACTTATTCACTACCATGACAACAGTATGGGGGAAACCACCCTGTGATTCAATTAACTCCCACCTGGTCCCTCCCACAACACATGGAGATTATTGGAGCTACAATTCAAGATGAGATTTGGGCTAGGACACAGTCGAACCATATCATTCCACCTCGACCCCTCCAAAATCTCATATCCTCACATTTTAAAACCAATTATGACTCCCCAACAGTCCCCAAAGTTTTAATATACTTCAGCATTAGCTCAAAAGTCCACAGTCTAAAATCTCATCTGAGACAAGGCAAGGCCCTTACACCTATGGGCCAGTAAAATTAAGAGCAATTTAGTTACTTCCTAAAAACAATGGGGTACAGGCATTGGATACATAAACACCCATACTAAATCAGAGAAATTGGGCAAAACTAAGGGGCTAAAGGCCCCAAACAAGTCTGAAATCCAGTGGGACAATCAAATCTTAAAACCCCAAAATGATCTCCTTTGACTTCCTGTCTCACATCCAGGTCACATTGATGCAAGAGGTACATTCCCATGGTCTTGGGCAACTCCACCCCTGTGGCTTTGCGGGGTACAGCTCCATTCCCAGCTGCCTTAACCACCTGGCATTGTCTGTGGCTTTTCTAGGCACATGGTGCAAGCTGTCAGTGGATCTGTCATTTTGGGACCTGGAGGACAGTGGCCCTCTCATATAGCTCCACTAGGCTGTGCCTCACTGGCAACTTATGTGGGGGCTTAATCCCCCCATTTTCTTTCTGCAGGGTTCCTATGAAGAGGTTCTTAGCAGAGGTTCCTATGAAGGCCATGCCCCTGCAGCACACCTCTGCCTGGACATCCAGGCATTTTTATACATCCTCTGAAATCTCAGCAGAGGTTCCCAAACCTCAAAACTTGACTTCTGTACACCCATGGACTCAACACCACATGGAAGCAGCCAAGGCTTGGGATTTGCACCCTCTGGATCCACAGCCCATACTAACTCATTGCCTTATCAGCATTAACCATTTCACTTAAACAAGCTGTACCTTGGTCTCTTTTAGCTGTGACTAGAGTGGTTAGGACACAGGGCACCAAGTTTTTAGGATACACACAGAAGGGGGACCATGGGCCTGGCCCACGAAACCCTTTTTCCCTCCTAGGCATCCAGGCCTGTGATGGGAGGGGTTGCCTCCAACGTCTCTGATTTGCCCTGGAGACATTTTCTCCATTGTCTTGGTGATTAGCATTTGCTTCCTCATTACTTATACAAATTACTGCAACTAGCTTGGATTTTTTCTCAGAAAATGGGATTTTCTGTTCGAACACATTGTCAGGCTGTAAATTTTCTGAATGTTTAAGCTGTTTCCCTTTTAAAACTGAATTATTCTAACAGCACCCAAGTCACTTGTTGAATACTTTGCCGCTTAGAAATTTTTTTCTGCGAGATACCCTACATCATCTCTCTCAAGTTCAAAGTTCCACAAATCTCTAGAGTAGGGGAAAAATGTCACCAGTCTCTTTGATAAAACATAGCAAGAGTCACCCTAACTGCAGTTCCCAACAAGTTTCTCCTCTCCATCTGGGATCGCCTCAGCCTGGATTTTATTGTCCATATCATTTATCAAGATTTTGTTAACATGATTCAACAAGTCTCTAGGGAGCTCTAAACTTTCCCTCTTTTCCCTGTCTTCTTTTAAGACCTCCAAACTGTTCCAGCCTCTGCCTGTTACCCAATTGCAAAGTCTTTTCTACATTTTTGGGTATCTTTAGAGCAGCACTCCACTCCTGGTACCATTTTACTGTATTAGTCTGTTTTCATGCTCTTGATAAAAAAGTACCCAAGAGTGGGTAATTTATAAAGAAAAACAGTTTAATGGACTCACAGTTCCACGTGACTGGGAAGGCCTCACAATCATGGCAGGGTGAAAGGCACATCTTACATGGTGACAGGCAAGAGAAAATAAGAGCCAACTGAAAAGGGAAGCCACATATAAAACCATTAAATATCATGAGGCTTATTCACTACCATGAGAACAGTATAGGGGAAACCACCTTTATGATTCAATGATGTCCCACTGGCTCTCTCCCACAACATGTTGGAATTATGGGAGCTATAATTCAAGATGAGATTTGGGTGGGGACACAGCCAAACTATACCAAGGTCTTTATCCCTAATTGTTAGATAGGTATTTTAAAAATATTTTATCTAAATATATAAACATACTAACTCATTGCCTTATCAGCATTAATCATTTTACTTAAGATCTTTGCAATTCAGATAGCTGTCATGAAGTATGATTGATAGTTTATTTATTATTAGAATAACATTGTATCTAAGAATAATTAAAGCCTCTCCATTCCTAAGTTTTGCCACTCATCCATTCCTCAGTTCTAATTTGTGAGAACTGGTAAAGATGAGAAAAAATGTGAGTTCACATCACCTATTATGATTTAATTATGTCCACCTGTGCTAAAATCACTATTTTTTTCCATTAATTATGTGCATAATGGAGGGGTTTACATTTTTATGGTCATGTAGATATGCATATATTGGCATGTGTATTATTGTGTTTTTCAATATTTAATAATTTATATGTTACATACAGATTTAAAATATACAGTATTATTTTAAGAGCACGGAATACCAATACTTATATTTTGCTTAACCTAACCACAAATTGGGTCATATAATTATTGTCATTCTAGAGGCAAAAGAATTATAACCAGTGTGTTGAAAATCTGTCATGTTTCTGACTACCCAGCAAGTTGCACATCCTTTGTTATAATTGGCAAATTCACAGCCTTATGGTCTTGCACACCAAAGTACAACCCAGAATTAGAAATTTCTAACATTATTGTCGACTAGTACAAAGGCTTGTAACAGAAGAGCTTCACACCAGAAACACTCCAAATTTAAGTTAGAAAATGAGCGACTTGATAAAGGCTTCATGACACCCATCATAAGTAATGATCACATTATCAGATCTTGATGGCAACAGGGATAAATAGTCTGATATTCTGTTGATTTCAAGATTGAATACTTGACAAGGAAATTCCTCTGGTTGGGCAATAAAAATGGCAGTTGTATTTTCTTTGCATCATTTTTAATATATGTCCTTAGGCACATTACTGAAATGTGTTTTCTGTATCTCATAACAATTTTCTGAACTGCCTCATATTCTTTTACTGAATCAATTTTTTCTTCTTCGTCCAGTATCAGCATCTGCTATTTGCAACTAAGACTCATGCATTAAACAGAAAAATCTGATGTCCGTTAAATAATTGTCTTTGCTATGAGCTATATGCGACAGAAAATCTGACATTAGCTTTACAAAGGTTCTTTTTTTTCCTCAGTGCCCTCAGAAGTGCAGAGGGAGAAGATCGTTGCATTGATTCAGTGCCCAAAGCTGACAGGCCCAAGATTTCTGTACTTCTCTTAGCCTTTTCTTGCGGGGTCATATGACAATTGTTACAGATTCAGCCATTAAGAGAATTTCCTGCAGGAAAAGAGGTTAAAATAGATAACGCAAAGAGAAATAAGAGACAGGCGTATTAGAAACACACAAGTTTTGCCACTATTCCCAGCAGACTCACACTTGTGCCTAGTCGGCTCACATTGTGTTACAGGGTCATTATAATTGCAGTAGAGCCTGGTGACTATAGTTTTAAAGCTGGGTACATTGCTGCTCCAAATTAAATTGGGGATCGGTTTTTAACAAAGGATCTAACTTGACTATGCTATTCAGGATCCATGCATCCACATTCAGATAATATAAACTCTCTTAGCTGTTTTATCAAAATGTGTTTATTTCATAAAGGGAATTGTGTATTTATAGAAAGTACCAAAGGCTTGAGGAATAGGAATAATCTTTATTTTCCGGAATGACTTTTGAAACAATGTTCCTATCAACAGAACCAGCCTATCAAAAGATGGGTTACTTCTGCTTCAGTCAGAAAATTGCTGAATTAAGTGTTGGCCCAAGAGTCATACTCCGTTGGTCATAATCTTGGAATAATGAAGCCACTGCTATAATTGTTAGATCCAGAACTGCACTGCTCCAGGCCTAATGCATGGCTCTCACATCTTTTCTAAATATCTCACTTGAACTGGTCTCAAATTCAAGTCTCATATGAACCAAATAAGATAGAAACCAAATCACAACACAAAGCCTATCTGTAGAAAAGCTTCAGAATATAGGCCAGGAGCAGTGGCTTATGCCTGTAATCCCAGCACTTAGGGAGGCAGACGTGGGCAGATCACAAGGTCAAGAGATCGACACCGTCCTGGCCAACATGAGAAAATCCCATCTCTACTAAAAATGCAAAAAATAAGCTGGGCATGGTGGCATGTGCCTGTAATCCCAGCTACTCGGGAGGCTGAAGCAGGAGAATCGCTTGAACCCGGGAGGCGGAGGTTGCAGTGAGCCTAGATCTCGTTACTGCACTCCAGCCTGGAGACAGATCGAGAATCTGTCTCAAAACAAGCAAACAAAAAAGTTAAGAATATAATTTGTAACTTTTAAGCCTCCACATACTGAATGGTGTGTCAGAAAACTGTTGAGAAGTTTTTATGACCATATATACTACAATTATGTAAAAATAAAATTATATTTTAGTAAATTATATTATTTAACCATTATATTACATTTGTAAAGGATGAAATCACATTATAATTCTTTGAAATCATGATGATTTAAAGGATAAACTGGAAAATGCTTTCTCTATTGTCAAGACCACCCAAAGTAGTTCATTCTCTCTTTAAAAAGCCATGCCTGGGGTATCAGATCATTCTTCTGATTCATTCCCTCTTACCTTACTTCCTTCATAGCACTCTTCCTAGAGTAATTAGAAAGTGGGGAAAGTAACTAGTAAATAAAGTAATTTTATTCTTTTAAAATTTTTTTTGCTGCTCATTGTCAAGTGCAGAATCAACATTGAGTTCCCAACTATATGTATGATGTTCTACCAAACTCTCTTCTTCCAGCATCCTTTGTTTTATTCCTGAAAACACTGCGGAACATTTTATGTTCTAACACTAGACATCTTATAGTTCTCTACACACTTCGTTTTCCAAATCCATAAATTGACTTTTGGAGTGCTTTTATACTTGTCTCACATATTTTCCAAGCTAAATTTATTCACCTCTTCAGACACAGCTCTGCCATCACAGCCTATTAGATGCCTTGCCTAACATGGCGGTCTTTCACTTATCTATCTTTCTCTTCTCTTTAAGAACAGCTCCCAATACTGTTTGAAAATATTTGTCACTGGCTGGGCATGGTGGCTCATGCCTGTAATCCCAGCACTTTGGGAAGAAAAGGCAGGTGGATCACCTGAGGTCAGGAGTTCGAGACCAGTCTGGTCAACGTGGTGAAACCCCATCTCTACTAAAAATACAAAAATTAGCCAGCTGTGGTTGTGGTCCCAGCTACTAGGAGGGCTGAGGCAGGAGAATCGCTCAAACTCAGGAGGCAGAGGTGGCAGTGCCACTGCACTCCAGCTTGGTGACAGAGCGAGACTCCATCTCAAAAAAAAAAGAAAGAAAAAGAAAATATCTGTTACTGTGCCTGGTATATTTTAATTTCCTATCTCAGAAATTTGTCTTTCCTATGAGATTATGAGTTACCTGAGGATGAGATTAATATTTGTGTATATATTATCAGCACATTGCTCAATGCCTATTCCTTCTAGGTTGTCCATACATGTTTATGAGAGAAAACAAAATCAGATGAAAACATTATATTTTTATATTAATATGGACTGATAGGAAAAGCTTTTATCTGAGTGTTGTTTGATTTTTTGTGAAGATTACCTGGAATATTCTTAGTTATAACCATCGGTGGTTTTAACACAGGTAAAAATTTACTTCTACTGGTGAAAATAAGACGACAATGTGATGGTTTATGTGTCAACCTGACTAGAATAAAGGATGACCAGATAGTTGGTAAAATATTATCTCTAAGTGTGTCTGTGAAGGTGTATCTGAAAGGGATTGGCATTTGCATTGGTGGATTGAGGACTGTGCTGCCCAGTTTGAGTAGGCTTCATTTAATCCATTGAAGGCCTTGAATATAACAGAAAGGTAGAGGAAGGGCAAAGTCACACTGTCTCTCTCTTATGGAACTGGGACATCCATCTTCTCTTGTTTTCAGACATTGGAGCTCCTGGTTCTTGGGCCCTTGAACTCAGATGGAGATTTACATCACTGACTCCCTTTCTTAGACCTTTAGACTATGACCGAGCGTTAAACAAAGACTTTCTCTTGTTCTCAGGTCTTTGGGTTTGGACTGAAACTACACCACTGGCTTTCCTGGGTCTCTTGTAAATGTCATATTGTGAGACTCTCAGCCTTTGTAATCACATGAGCAAATTCCCTCAAATAAATATCTTTATATTTATATCTAGATGTTTGTTGTCTATATCATCTTTATTGGTTCTGTTTCTTTGGAGAATCCTGACTAATATACAAGACTCATTGATGTTGTTATTGTTATTATGATCACGAAGCTAAAGTTTATTTAAACTGCTCATATATTCTCATACCATGAAACATCAAAATTAATAAGGTGAACATGTTTCAATATATTTTTATAATGTATTGTTTATATGTCTGTAGAGGCAGACAATGCTAAATGATCTGAATAATTAGTCAAAAGATTAGAAATTTTCAGGGCAAATACTTGACTTCATTTCACACTTAGAATTTTTCTAAATATTGGGATTATACTTTATGTAAATGGAATAAGTCTTTTGCTGAGAAATATATTATCTTCAAAGAGATTATTTCCTACTTATGTACTAATACTTTTTAATTTCACAACCAAAATTCTAAGCCTTATTTACTTTCTTTAGAGATGAAATAAATATAACTACTTCTTTAATTAATGTTTTGAAGAAATAGTGCATAAATTATGGACAAAGGATGCCCTCTTGTGTGATTAGTTACACTTTTTTGCAAGATTATTATAATTAGTTATTTCACAATAATTACTTGTTTTCATTAATAAGGAACATATTTTTCCATATTCTAAATTCAGCTAATAATAAAATATTAGTACAATATCCATATGGAATTGTGGCTCTAAGTTGTCTTTTAGAAAATGCTCTCTAGAAAACAGTAATGGCTCAGAAGTTTATCTACCCTAATGTTACTCTGATTACTGCATTTGAGAGTTGATCCTTAAAATACTAATCTGGTAAATTTCCATCTTAATAGTGCACATCTAAAAAAAGAAAACCCAACATGTTATTGGGATAGAGAATTAGTCCATGCAGGGCAATCAGTAATCATTTTAATTTGAATATCACTGACCATTTTCTAGCAAGGACACGAATCCTGTTCATATTTTTGGCCATCAAAGTTTTGGAAATAGCTCTCGTTTAATATTTTCATATGGTCTTGTAGATTTTTAAGACTGGTTGCTTTTTCTGGGCATTAGAATTCTGGACTCTGAAGACTGGGGTAAGAACCTAGCACAAATGTAATTGATTTTTTAAAGGTTTCTCTAAAATTCAGTAGAGATTTAAAATGAAGAATTTCAAGCCTGCCTGGCTATAAATGAAATATGTTCTTTAATGTTGGAACCAAGCACATTTTTTTTTCTTGTCAGCAGAATGTAAAAAAAAAAAAAAAAAAGCATCATTGA
>NW_016807895.1:1475400-1503671 GCF_001698545.2 Rhinopithecus bieti
TCTTATTTATAATGGAAAAATAGAGAACTTTTAAAAGAAGTAAATACTTTTATAGGAAAAATTTGCAGAATGTTAGAGTATAAGATCATTCTATTTATAGTATTTTTATAATTAATTTTACATTAAAAGTAGCAATTGAAGGCACCATAGCCCTCATATCCAAGTATTAAAGAATGAAATTATATTGATTTATTAAACGTCAGAAAAATGACTGCATTTAAGTTTGTCTTTTACAGGAACAATGATATCAATAGAGAAGAATGACCTCTACTCCTGTGTAGAATTTACTTTGCATAAAATATGTTCATTCAAATCTGAGTCAAGAATTCATTTCTACAATAACACTAAAAATGCATATGCTGTTAGAATATCATATTTCAAAATTATCTAGTTTTATCTAATAAAATTTTTTGTTCATTTTCCAATAATATGCATGCATACTTAATATCTGAAAGAAAGCATTATGAAAAAAATCTCATGAGTGTTAATTTGCTTTTGGTAGTGCTGTCACTATATTAAATACTTTAATAAGACTTTTCTACCACCACTACTACTACTATATAATGAGAATGATAAACAATATAGCATTTGTGGATGATTTACTATTAGATTTGCATTCTCCAAATATTTTACATGTATTATATCTCATATCAGCATAGGATTTTGTGAAAAGGTCATTAAGTTTCAGTTTGAAATCTAGAGGGGAAAGAGATGACTCATTGTAAAATAATACCATAAAAATGTCTTTCCTGTTCCTTAATCCCACTGCTAATTTGACAACTAAATTTATCATAATCACTATTTATATCCACAGTTAAAAAAGAAGAAAAAAAATTACATACTCTACTTAAACCTGAAAAAATTATATATTTTTTTCATTTTCATAGTGCCTAAGTTACTATGTGTCTGAACAACAAATATTTTTACTGCACATATTTTCCTCCTAAATAGCTCATCACAAAATTATAATTGACATCAACATTTTCAAAAAGTATATCTCAAAACAAATGTAAAATTACTGTTTTTCCATATGTTGGTGAGACAAAATAACTAGATGAAGCATCATACCAGTTGAAATTATGTTCTTGTAGCTAATAAATTTTCTAAAATTATTTTACTATGTGTGAATATACACAAATAAAATATTTGTGCATTTTAATTCGGTCTGTAAATTCAGAAACAGTTGTAAAACATCTGTAAATATTTTCAGAATGTTCAGTCCAATTTGGAAAAGGAAATGGAGCAAACTTAAAATTATGGTTAAAATTAGTCATAAAACAGGTAAGTTAATTAAAATACCTAATGGATTGAAAGTTACTTTAGCTCTTTTGTACGTATTTCTCTTTTAATGTGTTGAGTTGGCTAAAATGAATTTTCTTATGAATGCATTTCTTTTGAAACTATGATAGATATGTGTTTTCATACATAATCAGATTAACTCTTTCTTACTAAATGTTGTGAAAGCCTGAATTTACCAGACAAGAGTTAGTTGTGTAGTTCAATACAGTTTCAAGTATCTGAAGACTTGTATTCAATGAGTTCTTATTCCTTTTGCCTTTAACACTTATTTACTGCTAAGATTATGTTTATAAGAGTGTACAATTGCTGGTTTTTATCCTTTTTTACTTCTTCACCTGAGATTAGAGAGCAAGCATAATCATTATAAAGAAAACTTCTATTTTATCTGAAATAAATGATGTCTCTGTCAGGCTTTTAGTGACAATATTTTAAGTGTCCTGCAATGGGTATGACTTTAGAGTTGGCCCATTCTGTGATCCATATTATGTTTATGTAACATTCTAGACAAAATCCTATGATGGTATTGACAAAAAAAAAAAAAAAAAAACAACAACTTGGATCACATGATTCTGTTACTTTCCACTATGGATGAAGTAGGCCAACAGGCATAGTTTCAAAAAAAGAAAAAAAAAAGAAAAAAAAACCAATCCCCAAGAATAATTTTTTGGGGTGGTATTTGGCGATCACTATGGCTATATATTATATCAGTGGCCCTTCTTGAGGGGAAATTTATGTTGATTAAATTTTCTACTTAAAATTCACAATTATTGACCAATCCTGTGGGATCCGCTGTTTTGTTAGTAGTTGATATTATTAAAAATGTCAGTTCTTTCAAATTTTATCTATGAATTCAATATAATCCCAAATAAATTTTATCTATGAATTCAATATAATCCATATCCCAGGAAATTATTTTGTAGATATTCACAACAAACTGATTCTAAAATTTATATAGACAGACATAAGACCTAGAAGAACCAACAAAATATTGAAGAAAACAGACAAAGTGCAAGAGTTCACACTACCAGGTTTCATAACTTAGTACAAAGCTATGGTAATAAAAACAGTATGGTATTAGCAAAGAAACAGACACAGAGATGAATGTAACAGAAGACAGAACCAAAAAACAGGTTCACAACAAAACCGTCAACAAAAATATAGTCGCTGACATAGGAGCAAAGGCAGCTCAATAGGGAGAATATATTACTCAAAAATTGATGCTGGAATAATTGAACATCCATATGCAAAATATGAATTTAGGCAAAAAATTATAGTTTTCTAAGAAGTTAAGTCAAAAAGATTACAGAACTAAAAGTGAAATGCAAAACTATAAAACATCCAGAAGAAAATATGAGATATGATTTGTTACCTCAGGTTTGGTGTTGAGTTTTTAGATAAAATACCAAAAGCACAATTCATTAAGCAAAAAAAATTGAAACATTAGATTTTATCAAAGTTTAAAAAGTTTTGCTGAGCTAAAGACACTCTTAAGAGAATGAAAAGACAAACCATAGACTCGGAGCAAATATTGGAAATAATATTTGATGAATAACTTGTATAAAAAATATAAAACAAGGTCTCAAAATTAAATAATGAGATAAATAGCACAATTAATATGTGAGCAAAATATATGCCCATTTATGATTTGAACATATAAGGTGCCAAAGAAGGTATACAGATGACAAATATACATATGAAAAGATGTTCACCAGCATTTGTAATTAGGGAATTGCAAATTAAAACAATAATGATATGCCATTACACTCCTATAAGAATAACTTTAAGATCCCAAGCCTGGCAATACATATTGATGGTGAGGATGCAGAGCAACCAAACCTCTCATTCATTCTAGTGGGAATGAAAAGTAGTACAATAACTTTGGAAAACAGTTTGGCAATTTCTTACAAAGGTAAACATAGTTTTGCCATACAATTGCATATAATTACACTTCTAGGTAGTCACATAAATGATTTGAAAATTTGTGCTCACACAAAAACCTGCATGAAAATGTTTATAGCAACTTTTCCAGCCCCTTTCCCAACCACTCCCTGCAAATTGGAAGCAACCAAAATGCCCTTCAATAAGTCAAATAAACTGTTCTATTCATACAATGGAATATTATTCCCTGACCAAAAAATTGAGCTATCAATTTTTGAAGCAACATGAATGAATCTTAAAACAATAATTGATAAGTGAAGGAAGCAGTCTGAAAAGAATATATATGATTCCAGTTTTATACCATTCTGGAAAACACAAAACCTGAAACATAATACCTGCTAGTGGTATAAATGGAAAAGGTAGAGAGAGAGAGGATTGTGTAGATAAAATAAAGAGATTTTTGAGGGCTGTGAATTCATTATGATACTGTATTTTTTTTCACTTTTAAATGAAATTATGAATGTATGAAAACCCATGGAATTTTACAGTATAAAGAATAAACCATAATCAATTATAATATAATTTATTTAGAAAATTAGGAGATCCAGGAGTACAGGTGAAATGTGAAAAAAATGTAACTTATTATAAAAGTACAACATCTTATTTAAGGAGTGAGGATTACAAGGAAAATTCAGGCCTATGCTATTTTATGTATGTATGTATGTATGTATTTATTTATTTTAGATAGGGTCTCACTTTGTCACCAGGCTGCAGTGTAGTGACGCGACCTCAGCTCACTGCAACCTCCACCTCCCAGGTTCAAGTGATTCTCCTGCCTCAGCCTCCTGAGTAGCTGGCACTACAGGCATGTACCACCATGCCCAGCTAATTTTTTTTATGTTTAGTAGAGAGGGAGTTTCACCGTGTTCGCCAGGATGATCTCGGTCTCTTCACCTCATGGTCTGCCCACATCGGCTTCCTAAAGTGCTGGGATTTTAGGAGTGAGCTACCGAGCCTGGTCTATGCTATTTTAAAAGTGAGTGGACTGTGGACTTTGTAAAACTAAAGGCAAAGGAAGCTGTATTGTTCACCACACTCTGGTTGATATTGTTTCCTGTAGGAGGAGGGTTTATCAGTTTTGAAATATCTATACTGGCATTGAAGGAACAAGTAAATGGATGGTAGATGGTGGGAGACAGGTTTCTCAGTACTGGAATGACAAGTTACAGATAAACAAGGAAGCTAGAACGATCCATGTGGTGATGGATGAGAGTTAGAGATATCAGAATAAATTCATGTTTAACTGAATGTAGACACAGATGGAAACATATAGCAATATTTATATATGTGCATATACATCTATTGGGATACATAAATATATTTCCTAGCTCTGTCAGCTGAAAGTGCCTAGAAGCAATGACAAAGAATATTAATGTGAACACATAATAACACCTAGGTCTCGTTTCTAATACTTTTCTTCAATAAAAGGAACCAGGTCTTTTGCATGAAACAGCTGACTCAAGGATGGTGCAGGAAAAAAAAAAAAAAAGACCCTGAAATATTTTGTAGGACCAGAAATTGAGAAAAAAATTAACAAAATGATGGGGCATGTTAAAAAGACAAAGGAGTCAACTGAAAGAGCTTCCAATGCCTCCAATCGGAACAATTTGAGCAAAAATGTAATAGGGTAGTGTATAGGTCTGTATCATTCACAAAGTAAAAAACAAATTTTCTTAAGTCCATACTTATATAAATAAACGGTTGTAGAAATCAATGTGGAAATCAGTGTGTATTTTTGCAGAAGAACTACAAAAATTTATATAGACACTCTAGACTCAACAAAGGGGAGCATAACCTCCCATTCCCTAATTGTGGGCTGCATATAATGACATCCTTCCAAAGCGCACAATAGGGAAAGGGGCAAAACACAGTAACTTCACAGTGGAAAAAGCTGCCAAACGCTAGTTCAGCTAAGTAATGAACCTCAACAGAAACAGCGATAATTCATATCGATGGCTTATCCACAATAACAATATATAATGTTTTATGGTTGCATTATATCAAGGGTGAATGCTACAAAATTTCTGACTGGGACTCAAAACTATTCAGAATATAAATGAAGAAAAATCTAAGACAGTGTCACAGCCAAGATAAATCTAGCAAAGCATGGCTAATAATGTAATAAACAATCTTTCATGAGTTACTTAAACAGAAAAAAAGGATATTGGGTGAAAATTAAGGAAATTTGAATAAAGATGGACTTCAATTATTAATAAAGTGTCAACATCTAGTCATTAAATGCACCATACAAAACTAAGGTGTTAACAATAGGAGAAACAAGGTGTGGAGGTATGTGGAGACTCTGTTCTACCTTCACAAATTTTCTGTAAATGTAAAACTATCCTAAACACAATGTTTATTCAAAAAAAATAAGAAGACAGAACACTAAATTGAACAAGAGATAAGCTACATATACTGGAAAAATATAGAAAATAAAACCCAAAATGCCAATTGGGTTGTGAGTAGATGTGTGTGTTTCTTACCAACTGTAGAATGGAAAATTGAAATTATGATAAGTTGTCATTTTAAACATTTAGATTGGCAAGAATAAATGGATGGTAGGCAAGATTGATGGCCTCTTGGGAAGTAGCAACCATCCGATTTGTGAAAGTGCATACAATGTGGCCATTCAAGAATGTTATCTGGAAGTATTTAGTCAAATTAAGTATACACATCAACAAGATGGCATTTCTACTTCTCATGGTGTCTCTCTCCCAAAAAAGTAAAACAAAAATCCTTATACATACATGTAAGTAGACACACACAAGGGCACCCATTGCAAGAGTCTCTGTAGTGACAGAAAGGCAGTTCTAAGAATCTTGGAATGTAGAAGCCAGTTGGATGTGCAATAGTAAGTACTAGATATACATATAACAACAAATAGAACATAATCATGCTAACATTGATATAATGCGAAACTGGATTGAGTGCAATAGCAAAATGATAAGACCTAAAAACCACTATCATGTTTGTAAAAACAGTAAGGGCACATGATAGATTGCGCTGAGTTAAAATTAAGAACGAGTCTTCATCAAATGACACCAAGTTACCCATATTATCAGCATATTCTATTAACAAAATAATTTGCCGTTTATACATTTGAGGATGAAAACTGCTAGCTATATAGTAAAACAAAGTAACATGAGAAATGTTTGTTTTCTGCACACATCCTCACTAATTTGTAAATGCTAATTTTATAAAATAAATTATAAATGCACTTTTTAGTATCCCTTCATGCAATTTAAACTGATATTCTATCTTTTGTGAAAGAGAGGCAGCAAATTCCTGCATTTTATTGAAGGCTCACTAAAGTTCCTAACTGTAACCACTTCAGTGATGATTTGTTTAGGACTTCTGCATTTAAAGGCTGAAACTCATCGGGTTTAAGGTTAAGCTGACTAGGGCATAAATTTGCAACAAGGGAAGCATGGTATCATACACAAATTTTAAGAGTCCATGTGAGTCACAGCAGATAGAACCATCCTTCTAAATTATATACTTTTCACTGTCAACATTTGTGGGGTTTTTTTCTTCTTTTTTTTTTTTTCTATTTGAAATCAAAACTCAGTAATCTTCTGGAGGTGAAGTAGTAAAGGGAATATATATGAGTGAATGCCAAATACTTAAGTAAAAGAAAACTAATGTGAGATGAAATTTGCATTCTAGTCATTGGGGTGGTATATAATCGTGTACTGTACGCAGTTAAATGAGTCTGTTGTCTGGCTGTAATGAATATCCACATCCATCCTAACAGTTAATGAGGAATAAATGACTTGTTATCCATGAATGGCTGTGTCTAAATAGCTCTGCAACAAAAACAGAGTATTAAAATGTGTAGCTAAAATGGATCTTAAATGATAATGAACTTACTTAGACTATTAATTAATTTTTAAAGCATCAATAGGTTCACTGCTTTAGAACAAATTTGGCAATGACATAAGTTGAAGCACAATGACAGGCTCAAAGTCTGAATTTAAAATAGATTTGAATGTATATGTACTCATGCTAATGTATGTGTATATATGCATATATCTGTATATATATTTAAACATGTATACATATATACAAACATACAAATAAACACACTAGGACATGCTAAGATATACAAATATATACATTTAAAAGAAAACTGTCTTGTGTAAGATATATTTGTCACTTTAAAAATAACATTTAAGTAAACTTACCTACCCAAAGTGCAACAACTCATATTTAAGACACTCATTTGTGAGTAATGCATTTAATTTTAAAAGGAAAGAATGCTATGTTAAAACTATTTTGATAAGCTTAACATTTTGCATAATTTTGAAATAATAGGGGTATATTTTTTGTGAAAACTAAAAGGAATATCTTTTGGATTATACTGTTTCCAGTTTAGTTATGTGTAATTCACCCCCAAAATTGTATATATTCAAAGTGCACTATGTGATTTTTTTATACATACATAGTGAAATAATTACCATAATCAAGCTAATTAATATGTCTGCACATTACATAGTTACTTTGTGTGTGTGTGTGTGTGTGTGTGTGTGTGTGTGTTGAGAATATTTATGATCTAGTCCTTTAGCAAATGCCAAGCATAGCGCATTTTATTAACTGTAGTCATCATGCTGTGCACTAGGCCTCCAAAACTTGTTCATCTTATAACTAAAGTTTCTATTCTGGCTAATATCTCCCCATTTTATTCCACCCTCGATCCCTTGTAATCACTCTTCTATTCTGTTTCTATAAAATCAGCTTTTTAACCTTCCACATATAAGTGAAATTATGCAGTATTTGTCTTTCTATGTCTGGCTTACTTGACTTAACACAATGTCTTCTAGCTTCACCAATGTTGTTGCATATGGCAGAATTTTTAAACATTTTTTTCTTTTGTTTCTTCTAAAAAATATCAGATACATGTGTGGAACGTGCAGGTTTGTTACATACGGATACATGTGCCACGGTGGTTTGCTGCACCTATTGACCCATCTTCTAAGTTCACTCTCCTCACTCCCCACCCCACGAAAGGCCCTGGTGTGTGTTGTTCCCCTCTGTGTCCACGTGTTCTCAATGTTCAACCACCACTTATGAGTGAGAACATATGGTGTTTGGTTTTCTGTTCCTGTGTTAGTTTGCTGAGAATGATGGCTTTCAGGTTTATCCATGTCCCTGCAAAGAAAATGATTTCATTCCTTTTTATGGATGCATAGTATTCCATGGTGTATATGTGCCACATTTTCTTTATCCAGTCTATCATTGATGGGCTTTTGGGTTGGTTCCATGTCTACTGTAAATAGTGCTGCAATAAACATATGTGTGCATATATTTTTACACTAGAATAATTTATACTCCTTTGGGTGTATATCCAGTATTGGGATTTCTGGGTCAAATGGTGTTTCTGGTTCTAGATCTTTGAGGAATCACCACGATGTCTTCCACAAAGGGTGAACTAATTTATATTCTAACCAACAGTGTAAAAGAGTTTCTATTTCTCCACAGCCTCACCAGCACCTATTGATTCCTGACTTTTTAGTAATCGCCATTCTGACTGATGTGAGATGATATCTCATTGTGGTTTTGATTTGCATTTCTCTGATGATCAGTGATGTTGAGGTTTTTTTTATGTGTTTGTTAGCCATGTAAATGTCTTTGTTTTTTGAGAAGTGTCTGTTCATATCCATTGCCCACTTTTTGATTGGGTTGTTTGTCTTTCTCCTGTAAATATATTTAAGTTCTTTGTAAATCTTGGACATTAGATGTTTGTCAGATGGGTAGATTGCAAAAATTTTCTCCCATTCTGTACATTGCCTGTTCACACTGATGATAGTTTCTTTTGCTGTGCAGAAGCTCTTTAATTGAATGGATCCTATTTGTCAATTTTTGCTTTAGTTGCAATTGCTTTTGGCATTTTTGACATGAAATTTTGCCCATGCCTATTTCCTGAATGGTATTGTCTGGGTTTTCTTCTAAGGTTTTTTGTTTTTCGATTTTACATTTAAGTCTTTAATCTATCTTGAGTTTATTTTTGTATAAGGTGTAAGACAGGGGTCCAGGTTCAATTTTCTATATATGGCTAGCCAATTTTCCAAGCACCATTTACTGAATAGGAGATCCTTTCCCCATTGCTTGTTTTTGTCAGGTTTGTCGAAGATCAGATGGTTGTAGATGTGTGGTGCTATTTATGAAGTCTCTGTTCTCCTCCATTGGTCTATATTTCTGTTTTGGTACCAGTACCACGCTATTTTGGTTAGTTTAGCCTTGTAGTATAGTTTGAAATCAGGTAACTTGATGCCTCCAGCTTTGTTCTTTTTGCTTATCATTGTCTTGGCTATACAAGGTCTTCTTTGATTCCATATGAAATTTAAAATAGTTTTTTTTTTTTTTTTTTCATTCTGTGAAACATGTCAATGGTAGTTTGATGGGAATGGCATTGAATCTGTAAATTACTCTGGGAGGTATGGCCGTTTTCACAATAATGATTCTTCCTATCCATGAGGATGGAATGCTTTTCCATTTGTTTGTGTCCTCTCTTATTTCCTTGAGAAATGGCTTATTGTTCTCTTTGAAGAGCTCCTGCACATTCCTTGTCAGTTGCATTCCTTGGTATTTTATTCTCTTTGTAGTGATTGTGAATGGGATTTCATTCATGATTTGGCTCTCTGCTGGTCTATTGTTGGTGTAAAGAAATGCTTGTGATTTTGCACATTGATTTTGTATCCTGAGAATTTGCTGAAATAATTTATCAGTTTAAGCTGTTATTGAGCTGTGATGATGAGGTTTTGTTAATATAAAATCATGTCATCTGCAAAAGGAGACAACTTGACTTCCTCTCTTCCTATTCGAATACACTTTATTTCTTTCTCTTGCCCAATTGCCCTGGCCAGAACTGCCAATATTATGTTGAATAGGAGTGGTGAGAGAGGGCACCCTTGTCTTGTACTGGTTTTCAAAGGGTATGCTTCCAGCTTTTGCCCATTCATTATAATATTGAATGTGGGTTTGTCATAAGTAGCTTTTACTATTTTGAGATACATTCCATCAATACCTAGTTATTGAGAGTTTTTAACATGAAGGGATGGTGAATGTTATCAAAGGCCTTTTCTACATCTATTGAGATAATCACGTGGTTTTTGTCTTTGGTTCTATTTACGTGATGGATTACATTTATTGATTTGCATATGTTGAACTATCCTTGCATCCTAGGGATGAAGCCAACTTGGTTATAGTAGATACGTTTTTTGTTGTGTTGCTGGATTCAGTTTGCCAGTATTTTATTGAGGACTTTTGCATTGATGTTCATCAGGAATATTGGTCTGAAGTTTTCTTTTTTTGTTATTGTGTCTCCTCTTGGTTTTGGTATCAAGATGATTTTGGCTTCATAAAATGAGTTAGGGAGGAGTCCCTCTTTTTCAATTGTTTGGAATAGTTTCAGAAGAAATGGTACCAGCTCCTCTTTGTATTTCTGGTAGAATTCAGCTGTGAATCCGTCTGGTCCTGGACTTATTTTGGTTGGTAAGATATTAACTACATCCTCAATCACAAGCCTTGTTATCAATCTATTAAAGGAGTCAACTTTTTCCTCATTTAGTCTTGGTAGGGTGTATCCTTCCAGGAATTTATCCATTTCTTAGATTTTCTACTTTATTTGCATAGAGGTGTTTATAGTATTCTCTGATGGTAGTTTGTATTTCTGTGGGGTCAGTGGTGATATTCCCTTTATCAATTTTTATTGTCACGATTCTTCTCTCTCATCTTTATTAGTCTAACTAGTGGTCTATTTTGTTATTTTTTTTCAAAATAACACTTCCTGGATTCACTGATTTTTGTTGGAGGGTTTTCTGTGTTTCTATCTCCTTGAATTCTTCCCTGATCTTAGTTGTTTCTTGTCTTCTTCTGGCTTTTGAATTAGTTTGCTCTTGCCTCTGTAGCTCTTTTAATTGTGATATTTGGTGTTGATTTGAGAACTTTCTAGCTATCTGATGTGGGAATTTAGTGCTACAAATTTCCCTTTTAATATTTCTTTAGCTGTGTCCTAGAAATTCTGGCACATCATCTCTTTGTTCTCATTGGTTTCAAAGAACTTCTTGATTTCTGCCTTAATTTCATTATTTACCCAGAAGTCATTCAGGATCAGTTGTTCAATTTCTGTGAAATTGTGTGGTTTTGAGTGAGTTTCCTAATACTGAGTTCTAATTTGATTGCACTGTGGTGGTCTCAGAGACTGTTTGTTATGATTACAGTTCTTTTGCATTTGCTGAGGAGTGTGTTACTTCCAATTATGTGGTCGATTTTAGAATAGGTGTCATGTGGCACTGAGAAGAATGTATATTCTGTTGATTTGGGGTTGAGAGTTCTGTAGACATGTATTAGGTCCACTTGATCCACAGCTGAGTTCAAATCCTGAATATCCTTGTTAATTTTCTGTCTCATTAATCTGTCTAATATTGACCGTGTGATGTTAAAGTTTCCTACTATTATTATGTGGGAGTCTAAGTCTCTTTGTATGTCTCTAAGAGCTTGTTTTATGAATCTCAGTGCTCCTGTATTGGGTGCATATATATTCAGAATAGTTAGCTCTTCTTATTGAATTGTTCCTTTTATCCTTATAGAATGCTCGTCTTTGTCTGTTTTGATCTTTGTTGCTTTGAAGTCAGAGGCTAGATTGCAACCCCTGCTTTTGTTTGCTTTCCATTTGCTTGGTGAATTTTTCTCCATCCCTTTATTTTGAATCTGTGTGTGTCTTTGCACATAAGATGGGTATCCTGTATACAGCCCACCACAGGGTCTTGACTCCTTATCCAGTTTGCCAGTCTGTGTCTTTAACTGGGGCATTTAGCCCATTTACATTTAAGGTTAGTATTGTTTTGTGTGAATTTGATCCTCTCATCATGATGCTATTTGGTTATTTTGCACACTAGTTGACACAGTCTCTTTGCAGTGTCATTGGTCTTTATATATTGGTGTGTTTTTGCAGTGGCTGATACTGGTTTTTCCTTTCCATCTTTTGTGCTTCCTTCAGGAGCTCTTGCAGGGCAGGCCTGGTGGTAATGAAATCGCTCATTTGCTTGTCTGGAAAGAATTTTATTTCTCCTTTGCTTATGAAGCTTAGTTTGGATGAATATGAAATTCTGAGTTGAAAATTATTTTCTTTAACAATGTTGATTATTGGTTCCCAATCTCTTCTGGCTTGTAGAGTTTCTGCTGAGAGTTCTGCTATTAGTCTGATGGGCTTCCCTTTGTAGGTAGCCTGACCTTTCTCTCTGGCTGCCCTTAATTGTTTTTCCTTCATTTCAACCTTGGAGAATCTGATGATTGTGTGTCTTGGGGTTGATCTTCTCGTGGGGTATCTTAATGGTGTTCCATTTCCTGAATTTGCATGTTGGCCTGTCTTGTTGCTAGGATGGGGAAGTTTTCCTAGATAATATCCTGAAGTGTGCTTTCCAGCTTGTTTCCATTCTCCCTGTCTCCTTCTGGTACTCCAATCAATCGTAGGTTCAGTCTTTTTATGAAGTCCCATATTTCTTGGAAGCTTTGTTCATTCCTTTTCATTCTTTTTTCTCTATCCTTGCCTTTGTGTCTTATTTCAGTAAGATGGTCTTCGAACTCTGATATCGTTTCTTCTGCTTGGTTGATTCAGCTGTTGATACTTGTGCATGCTTTAGAAAGTTCTTGTGCATGCTTCACAAAGTTCTTGTGCTGTGTTTTTCTGTTTCATCAGGTCGTTTATGTTCCTCTTTAAACCAGATATTTTAGTAAGCAATTCCTCTAACATTTTACCAAGGTTGGTAGCTTCTTTGTATTGGGTTAGAACATGCTTTTTTAACTCATCATAGTTTTGTATTACCCATCTTCTGAAGCCTACTTCTGTCAATTTGTCCATCTGATCCATTATCCGTTTCTGGGTCTTTGATGGAAAGACATTGAGAACATTTGGAGGAGAAGAGACGCTCTGGTCTTTTGTGTTTTCAGCATTTTTTTCACTGATTCTTTCTCATCTCCCAGAGTTTGTCTAGTTTTGGTCTTTGAGGCTGCTGACCCTTGGATGGGTTTTTTTTGTGGGGGCCTTTTTGTTGTTATTGTTGATGCTGTTGTTGTTGCTTTCTGCATGTTTGTTTTTCTTTCAATAGTCAGGTCCTTCTTCTGCAGGACTGCTGCAGTTTGCTGGTGGTACGCTTTGGGCCTTATTCATCTGATTCATTCCCATGCCTGACGTTGTCATTTAAGGAAGCTGGAGAGCAGCAAAGATGAGTGCCTCCTCCTTCTTCTGGGACCTCTGACCTTGACGAGCACGAACCTGATGCTAGTAGGATCACTCTTGTATAGAGTGTCCGAAGACTCTGTTGGAAAAAATCACCCAGTGGGGTGTCATAGGGAGCAGGGTCCATTTAAAGAAGCACTTTGTCCCTTGGTGGAGACGGTGTGTTTTGCTGTGGGGAAACTCACTCCTTTGGGCTGCCTGGGTACCTCAGAACTACAGGAGGAGAGGCTAAGTCTGCTTGTCCACAGAGACTGTGGCCACCCCTACTCCTAGGGGCTCAGGCCCAGGGAGAACTGAATTCTGACCCTGAGCCTCTGGCTGGAATTATTGGAGATCCTGCAGAGATGCCCTACCCACTGAGGAAGGATGGGTCACGGTTAGACCTGAAGAGGCACTCTGGCTGCTAACTGCCACAGCTGGCATGTTAGGCTGTGGGGACATGTCCTGGGACCAAGCTGTCCAGCATCCCTGGCTCCAGCAGGGGAAAAGCACAGACTGAGCTATAGAAATGGGTGTCGCCCCCTCCCCGACCCAGCGTGTTAGGCAGTTGCCAGTCCCAGTGCTGGCTGCTGCCCCTCCCTCAAAGAACTCAAATGGCTTAGAGAGCAGGCAGCTGCAGGCAGTGTTGGTGGCCCCCACCCCCACCAACCGCCAGGAGTTCAGGAGGCTTAAGCAGATTCCAGTTGAGAGGGTGTAAGAATCTGCATGTTTCTGGGTTGGGACACTAGGCACTGGCAGTGTGAGTTCACGAGTGGTATCTTCCCATCCATGGGTTGCACAGTTCCGTGGGAAAAGCATAGTTTCCACTGCTGGGTAGAGCACTCACTCATTGCCTCCCTTGGCTGTGGGGAGGGGGTTCCCCTTCCCCATCATGTGACTCCCAGGTGCGTCGCAGCACCACATGCCCTTCCTTCTCTCTGTGGGTCAAGCCAGCCTTCTGGTCAATTTTGATGAGAGAACCTGGATACTTTAGTTGCTGGTGAAGGATTCACATGCTTATTATGTTTCTTTTTTTCAATGGGCGCCTCTGAAGGCACATGCTTCTAATCAGCCATTTTGCCCACCCCCCACTTTTTTACATTTTTATGGCTGAACAATATTTCATTATACATACATATATGTATGCAATATATATGAAATGTCATAAATATATCATATTCATATATGAATATATGTGATATTCATATATCACATTAATATATTACATATTCTTTATTGATTTAGCCACTGGCAGACAGTTAAATTGTCCACATGTTGGCTTTTGTGAATAACACTGACATGAATGTGGGATATCTATGAGATATGAATTTCACTCTCTATATATACATCTGTGTGTGTGTGTGTGTGTGTATGATATCTATTATATATGTAAAACTTGTTTGTCTATGTATATATACCCCAAAGTGGCAATGATGGATTCCTACTTTTAATTGTTTGAGGAAGCTCTGTACTCTTTTCCATAATGGCTGTCCTAATTTATGGTTCCATCAACAGTGCACAAGGATTCCCTTTTCTGCATGTCCTTGCTAATACTTATCAATTTTTGAATTTCAGATAATAGCCATCCTAACAGGTGTAGCCTTATACAGCTAATAGAATGAACACTAGATTTCAGCAGCTTCTTGCCACACATAGTAGGGGGACAATAAATTAGTGAATGACAATTGAGCATTTGAGCAAGCTTACTGCAGTTAAAATTTGGTTTTAGTTTTCTGGCATCTATTCCTGGAGAGAACAGCAATATTCTATCTTACAGAAAGAAGGCCTACCTATATCAATAATGCATATTCTAAATTGTCACTATGATTTATTTCATGGCTGTATGACTGTAATATCAGAAATATAGGTGCCTGTGGCTTTCAGTAGCTGATTATTTTCAAGATTAATTACACTTGAAGACAAGTTTGGCAGACTACTGTAGATTTGGGTTTAGTTCAAAGTGATCTCATGCTCTTTTCATCAAGTGTCAGTATTTTAAAATATCTTTAATTCGATGCAAATGTCGCATAGGGGTTAGCGGATAAATTAACATTGATTTTTGTTCCTGAAAAGTGCTAAGACTATGCTAGGAAAATATCAAAGACATGTTTCTGTGTTGATACAATTAATCATCAAAGGAAAATATCTCAGAAGTATTTTTTAATGAAAAACAATTGAAATTTGTAGAAGAGTCTAGAAAACATAATGACTTTAGCCATGATTTTTTTACAGGGATAGGGAGGTAAAAATGGCATACTGGCATATAAGATACACACTATAAATTTTTCTAATTTTCTCTCTGATACTAACAGCTATTAATATGCATAGATTTGGCCAGTGATTCTGATCTAAGATTCTTTGTAGCATGCTCAAATTTTTTGTCATCCAGTTTTCACATTACTTGAATTGTCATTTTAAAAAGTAAAATGTCTTTAAAAATTAGATTATTACTAGGAATATCTGAACATTGTAACATTCTGAAACTGACAACTGAACCAAAAGTCAAAACAGAAATAGTAATCCAGGAAAAATCTAGGCATCACAAGTTAGGGAGAGATGTTTAAGAATCATATTTACAGATCGGGTGCAGTGGCTCATGCTAGTAATCCAAGCACTTTGGGAGGCCAAGACAGGAAGATCACGAGGTCAGGAGTTCAAGACCAGCCTGACAATAGGGTGAAACCCCATCTCTACTAAAAATGCAAAACTTAGCTAGGCATAGTGGCACACATCTGTAGTCCCAGCTACTCAGGAGGCTGAGGCAGAAGAATCACTTGAACCCAGGAGGCTGAAATTACAGTGAGCCGAGATTGTGCCACTGTACTCCAGCCTGGGCAACAGAGAGAAAGTCTGTCTCAAAAAATAAATAAATAAATGAAAAATAAGAAAAAATAAAAAATAATCATATTTACATTCAATATTGATTGTTAAAAATAAATTGCTGACTGTCAACCAGGAATAGGCAATTATTTGTAATTATTATTTGTGTTTCTACTTTTTTTATTCTAAAGCTCACTATTGAAGTGGCCTATCTAATTTATTTAATCATTTTTTTACAAAAACAATTAAAATCAAGAAAAGTCTAGAGTTTTGGATAGTCTCACCACTTAGCATGGCACAAAAACTGACATAAATCCGCCTTAGTCTTATTTTATGGGGCCTATCATCTGTCTTAGCATGGCACAAAAACTGATGTAAATCTGCTTTAGTCTTATTCTATGCTGTCTATCATCTATCTTCCCCCACATATACTGTGTTTTGGCCACCTAACATATTTGTAATCTGTAACCAACCCTTAATTTCTTTGAAAAAATGATATTTCAGATACAGTTCTTTATTTTCTCACTTTTCCAGATTCATCTGAAATGTCAGTTCCTCCTTATGCCTGAGATTCTTTTGAAATAGGAACCACAGATAATCTGTATATTTTTAAAACTGTTCAGGCCGGGCGCGGTGGCTCAAGCCTGTAATCCCAGCACTTTGGGAGGCCGAGACGGGCGGATCACGAGGTCAGGAGATCGAGACCATCCTGGCTGACACGGTGAAACCTCATCTCTACTAAAAAAGTACAAAAACTAGCCAGGCGAGGTGGCGGGCGCCTGTAGTCCCAGCTACTCGGGAGGCTGAGGCAGGAGAATGGCGTAAATCCGGGTGGTGGAGCTTGCAGTGAGCTGAGATCCGGCCACTGCACTCCAGCCTGGGCGACAGAGTGAGACTCCGCCTCCAAAAAAAAAAAAAAAAAAAAAAAAACAAAAACAAAACAAAACAACAAAAAAAAACTGTTCAATGCTTCATATAGCATATTGATTCTCGTTTTATAAAAGCAGTCCTTTAAGTCATGTAAATATCCAAATTATAGACATCAATTCAGACACCTGGATCATAAAGCAGTAAAAACAATGAAGAAAGGGGTTGTGTAATTATGTCCACATTATGAAAAATAAAACATTAGCAAAACTATAAAATTTCCCTCAGCTTCCTCATTTAAAACAACTTTCAAATTTCAAACTATTTGATGTTGAGACTTTTAATTACTTAAGCACAAGTGCAGCTGTGAACATGACTGATCAACTCTTTACCTGAGTTTTCAGCTAGAGTAAATTGTCTTTCAGAGAAGAGCCTTAAACACCATCTTGGTCATTCTTATACTAGCAAGATTACTACTTTTCTTTCTAATGAATGCAATACTGCTTGAAACACATGAAAGTGATTAATAACACCTAGAAAATTTAAAAGTAATGGATTTAGTGAACTTCACTCTATAATTTTGTTGAAAATTAAATATTAAATTTAATTTTTTCTTAAGCTTTTTTAGGTGTGTTGCTTAATTTGTTGGCCAATTGATTTAAATTTAGTCTTCTATGAGCTTCCTTATTTTTCTGTAATTCTATCATGTTACGTACATTTTTCTGAGGCTTAAAGGAGGTGTGGTTACTTCTTATTTTAGGGTATTTAAATAATAGTTATTTATTATCAAGAGTTCAATATAAAACAATGAGAATTAATACAAATAGTGGGCAGAAATTAGGCTCTGGAACTAGACTTTCTGATTTGAATCCTGAAATTGCCAATAAGAGATTAAATAACTTCAGAGTAACTTAACTTTCTGGTGCTTTAGTTTCCTCATCTTCAAAGTGGAGCTACTTGGTTAACAGAATTATCATAAAATTCGAATTAATTGTTTTTATTAAAATGTGGTAAAGATGCATTGCGTATATGAATATTCAAAGAAGTATTTATTTTTTACCTTGGTGAAAATAAAACTCTTCATATAAGTCAATAAATAATTTTAATGGAGTTCAGTTTATCATGAGATATTATTTTAATGGGCATACAAAAATCATATACTTTAACTGATTTTTTGTAATGCAGTGAGTTTTCTAAATTCCACAAGTGTGCTGACTTCCATTTAAGGATATTATTTTGTATTCTCACCTGATTTTTAAATTTCATATATTTTATAGTTGTCCATACATACCTTATATCAAGTATTAACAGAAGAGCTAGACTTGGAATGCAAGCACTTGGGGATTCTTATTTTGAATCTGTGGTAGTTTCAACCTTTTTTTTAATGTAATATATATTTATATTGACGTTGGGATATCAATGATGTTTTCAGTGACAGAAGCCACTTTTCACATGACATTAATAATACTTAATACCAAGAAAGAATATCTATATTTTAGTCACAGTTGGGAGATAGTATTAAATAGTAACATTTTTTTCCTACAAATGGTAAAGAGAGATGTTAAATATTCAGCATTATCCCTAACATTTACTAGTAATTTAATGTAACACAAAAAAATACATTTCTTCAACTTTGCACACGAGAATCTGTCTGCTCACTTAAAGACGATTCAAGCATATTTCTATAGGGGACCTAATTTGATGACCTTATTGAGTCCATACTTTGAAATAATTTTTAAAATGTTTTAAGTGACTATCATGGCTTAGTAAATATAATTCACTATTTGTATCTTCAAACTAAGGTTTAACAAAGTCACTTCTTCTATGCATAGGTGTTTTGTGTTTCTGAACCCTAACAATTGGTCAAAAATAATGTATGTTTCCTCAATGGCTTTATTTATACAGTAGTATATCCCAATAATGTGTTGAGGAAAAATGGTGGGATTACCAAGAACGTTAGTAAGGCAAAAGAGATTCTTCTCCTTTATGTTTGATTTCTGAGCTTTTGAAGATATATATTAATATATAACAAAAATTCATAAATTAGAGAATTTGTGCAAATCATAAATGTGTAGATCCTTTTCAACTGCTAAATTTGCTAACTTTGTAGGCTTTAATAATCTAAAATTTATATTGAAACTCTCCAAGAGAGGAATTTAATTAAGTGTTTTTGTTCCAGCAAAACTGACCGTCACCACCACATACTTGTTTCAGAAATGCCACTTCATGTTTTGCTACCATCTCAGTGTATTTATTTGGCACCTGCTTCCATTCTGATGTCATACTAAAGAAGACTGATCAATTTAGAAAATGTTTATTTCAGTGTAGATTTAATTCCAAGGAAGTGTTGCCAAAGTGAACATAAAAGAAAACTGAATAAATGTTCAATGTAATTTGTATACAGCAACATATAGATCTACGAGAAGTGGACCGAGCTGTGATGAAGCTTTTGGAATTGTTTTCTTGACAGCAACATCAGGAAGATTAGTATCTTCCATATTCCTTTTTAACTTTTTGAGGAACCAATACTACCTTTAAATATCAGAATAGCAGGGATGAATGGTTCAGAAGTTAACAGCACAGAAACACAGCAAGGATTTCTCTCTCCAGTCACCTTTATTTTCATGCCCCCTCTTTCCTCTGTCTTCTCTTCTCCCCTACTCATCATATATTATATTAAACACAAGGAATTACCTATTACTCCCTAAAACCTAACATGGTTTCGCAACTTTTTCTCTCTAATTGCTTTAATTCTCCTTGACAGGAGATAATTTTAGGCTCAATTTGCAGCACTTTTCATTTTGTTTCAAAATTAAATAAGGCTGATTTATTCTCAAAATATCAGTGGTGTAGGTCATAGCAGTGTTTATTTATCTAATTATCTGAAGAATAAGAAAATTTATGTTTAAGAAATCAAAATTCCAGGACCATACATCTTATATTGCCTAGATACCACAACACTTTCACATGACAGAATTTATGCTGGAGTGAAAAATTTTCCAAATCTTAATCTTCCCCAAGTTTCTTTGCCAAGGGCCATATCTGCAGTATCTTATATTTAATGCAATGAACAAGATATTTTTGAAATACAGAATACATTTGCTATTTACAACAACAAAGACAAAAGGGGTGATAATACCAGATTTACAAAAAATTTTCTGTCCACATACAAAAAGAAAATGAACTTTGGTAAAGCTAATGTGTATAGTTTATCTACAGTCTGAGAAACAATGTATTTGCCAAAGAAAGATGGCTACAAGCTAGCAGAGATGGTAATTACTTGACCTAAAAGACATGTGAGTTAAATAAGAAATATGCATTCATTTACTGGAAATGCAAGATGATGCTCTCATAATAAGAGTAAGAATCATTACAAATAATTGCTCATTTTTATTTTTATTTTGAAGCAGGGTCTCCCTCTGTCACCCAGGCTGGAATGCAGTGGCACAACCGTGGTTCACTGAAGCCTCACTCTTTCGGGCTCAAGCAGTCCTCCCACCCCAACCTCCTAAGTGGCTGAGACAATAAGCACATAATACCATAGCTGGCTATTTTTGTTTTTAGTATTTTTTTGTAGCAACAGGGTTTCATCGTGTTTTCCAGGCTGGTCTCAAACTCCTTGGCTCAATCAATCCACCTACCTCCATTTCCCAAATTTCTGGGATTGCAGGCATGAGACACTGTGCCCAGCTCAAAAAATGGTTTTATATTAGAAAAATAATTGAAAATAAATAATATATTCTATTGCCCCAAATAATCTTCTTACATGAAATACTTTTACATCTAATGTTTGTTATAATGGAGCATTATATTAGCCAGCAGATAAGGAAAAACATCATGATAAAAACTATGTGCATGAACAGTGGTGTTTTGAATTTTCTGTAGAAAAGTTACACTCTCCAATATGTAACTTTAATTGAAGGGTTAAAAGGTGTCTGTAAGTAAGTAAAGTCTTGCATAGAGATGACGGTACATACACAGATCTGTGAGGTATTATATTCATATGAAAAAATAAATAGCCAAAAATATCCCTGTGTGACATGAATGGAGTAGCTCTGAGCTTCAAGTACCCAGGATAAAAACATTATGATAGAGTTAGAATTTGCTTAAAGTAACTTTGAATACATACACATACACACACACACACATACACACACACACACACCATATATATGTGCATGAGTGCATGTGTGTGTATATTATGAAAACAATGCTAAGGAATTTGGTGAAAACAATGTTAAAGAATAGAGAATGTACAAAGTTAATGAAATTGTTACTAAAAGTATATCCAAGCAAGGGGAGTAACTTCAATTAGAAGGAACAAATTTTGTAACCATGTAAAGTGTTAGAGAAATGGCAGGACATTCTCTATGTTTTAATATAAAATATGATGGGTGGTGAAGGAGAGAAGGAGAAGAGAGGAGATATAAAAATAAAGATCCTACAGAAATCTGTTTGTTTCTGTGTTAATGTTAATCTCTTAGCCATTCATCCCTGCTTTCCTGATATTTAAAGGCAGTTTTTGTTCCTCAAGAAGCTAGAAAGGGAATATGGAAGATACTAATCTTCTTGATGTAGCTGTCAACGCTTCATTCATAACAGACATCAATCTTTGTGCATACTTACTTTTATAGAGAAATCTTTTTGAACTTCCTTTTGGTTTCTGCTGTCAGTTACTATCAATCAGTCAAAACTTTTAAAGCAAACTAGATTAGAATTCTTAGGTCACCTTTATTTTGTTGCTTCTCAAAGGAAGCATATATAAAGGACAAGTGATTTCATTGAATGGCTGAGTGTTATGTATATTCAATATATCTTTTAAAAATTCCAGGCACTTTCATAGTCATTGCATTTCTTACAGTTTATTTGAGAAGGTATGCAAGCCTAATCTTATTCTTATTTTATTAGTCTGGCATTAGCACTTCAGAGACTTAACTTGACATAAAACACTTTTCTAAAGTTAGAAAAGTAAATTTCAATACCTAGAAATGAGTTCTCACCTTGATTAAAATAAAATACAGCAAGCCTTTACTTTCAACGTCTGTTCTCCATTAGAGAATCAATTTTCACTAGTGATTCCTAAATCTTCATATGAGGAAAACATAAATAATATTTTTAAATCCAGTTTAGCTCGCAGCTAAGAGTTTCACATAATTTATTAAAGTATGGAATATCAGATCTTTTGGACTTAAAAAATAAGATCAGCTTAGTGCTAATAAATAGGCAAAACTTTTTTTCCAAAAGTGGCTTTTGAATAGTTATGTATTTTATTTTCATAAAATTTAAAGCCCAGCGATGAACACATCATTTCAAATAATTTTAATATTATTTGTCAAAACCATTAAATTTCAAACAATTTGTATAACATTTAAGGGAGCAAACATTATTTTCAGCAAATAATTAAATTAATGCATATTTAAAACTAAATTGGTATTCTTAGGCAAATTGGAGTTTTTTCTGCTGATATTGCTTCCTTGCCAGATAAAACAATTGATCTTGAACCAAAAGTTTACATCTCTCATATACATTCTTATAATTTTTTAAAATCAGTAAACATATTTAGGTAAGAAGTTAGATAACTGAATAGAAGATAATTGATAACTGACTTGAGCAACAGACACTAATTTTCTACCCCACACACTTGACTTGCACATGTATGTATTGCCTGTAATGTACAGAAACATAAATTAAGCCTCCAGGAAAAAAAAATGTGTTTGTCCTCTTGTTGGGAATTAGACAAAAATAAAAAAAAAATGATTTTGATTTAGGTATAGAAAATTAAAGGCGCCTACATATTTCTTGCACAATCTTAATTTGTAACTGAGCGTAAATACTCCGCTACTTTGTAGGCCATTTTTACTCACAGTAGGTTTGTGGGCTTGGGGTGTTACAGCCTCTTTTACTCCTGTGTTCGGCTTGAGTTCCAGATTTTTGTCCCTCCAACCAAGAAAGAATAAGATGTGTGAACACTGGAGATGCAGTAAGGCAGGATAGAATTATATTAGTGACAGAGAAGTCTCCAGTGGGTGAGGGGGCGCGACCCAAAAGTGGGTAGCCTGTCTGTGAGGCGGCAGCTCTGGCGGTTTTTATGGTCCTAGAATGCGCGAGAATGAGTGGGCCTGCTTGGTTTATGGCGTAGGCTTGCCGAAAAGGCCACCATTCAATGGTTAAAAAGACATTGTTCAGAAAGAACCAATCAAAAGAATGGTTAAGACAGGGATGGAAGATCTCACTCCGAGTCTATGGTTCTTATCCAGAATTTGCATAAACTCAATTTTTAGGTCTCCTTCAGCAATGCTTCCTTGACTTGAAGCTCAATTTTCAGTGGAGACCCGTTCCTCTTTGCCTAGGAATTTGTTCTGTCTTCTACTCTTATATGAGTTTGGATTTAAATAAGTGAAGGCACTGCATATCTAATAAGATAGACAAGTTTTGCTTATCAAGGTAAGCTGCAATACTATGCAACTAATAAAATAATTATAATTTTATCAGGTATTACAGCTAATAACCCCATTATATGAACAAATAGAAACAAATTCATAAGACTCATCTTTTATTCATGTGTAATTTCAAAACATACACTGCGATTATCTGGGTTTATGCTACCTGGCTGCTGCCTTGGAAATTTTCTTGCTCTCAAGTATGCCTCTGGACTTAACTTTTAAAACCATGGTCGGTCTCCAGATTGCCCTACTTATTGCGAAGAATTAATATTTAACAAAGCCATTTCCAAATGATTTTTTAGGCTGCATATCAATTTCAAGCGTTTCATAAGGAACAACAATGGATAAGTGGTTCCAACCTGTCAGCTGACTATTATCATTACATGGGTACATAGTGGCAGAGGAGTGAGCCAGAAGTTGGGTAATAGAAATAGGATTCAATTAGTAACTAAGAACTCAAAAATTTAGCTCACGTTTAGTTTTATCTGAGCTTAACACAGATGACAGAATTAAATAATTATATTTCTATAGACTTTGCGGAGTCGAGGAAATGATCTTTAGGTTTTTGTCACTTGGTAAGCTACTTTTATACATTTGCTATCTGTAAAATGGCAATATTTTTGCATATTGCATATAAATGAAAAATAATGTAAATGATTACTTATTAAAAAAAAATTTTTTATTTTATAATATAGTTTCATGCTCATTGAATCATTGCTGAATTTATCTTCATCGTTTAGGGAGTACAATATTTCTTGGCAAGAATTTTTGTTGAACAGGGATAATGATGTATTTGTAATTGCCATTTATTTTTAGATTTACTGAAGATGCATCTCATAGTAACATTAAACTTGACTTTACATAGTGTATCAGACATATTTAATCAGGTAATGAACATATATTAAAATAAACCATCACATAGCACTGATCTAATTTAGCTTGTTAGATTATTTAAAAGGAGTAAGAAGGTTTAACTTTGCGGAGCCAAAAAACATATTTATTTAAATAAACTAAACTTAGGGTCATCCAACAATCTTTTATTATTATAAGAGAAGTTAAACAAAGGGGAATAAAAATGATTCATAAAAGTAGGAAGGGCCACATTGTAGGCAACATGGCAATAAGATATTGTTTCTAATTCTTCTAAATTATACATTTGCCTAACTATTTTACAAATTCAGTACATGCAGAGAAAATAACATCACATGCTTACCATAGGCGCCATATAACATCTCTGCCACAGCAATGTTACGTAACTGGATATTTTCCCTCCAGAGAACTTATTTACATTATAATTGACTACAGAGACTATTTTTTGTTGTTTACTTAATGTTTTCTAATTTATTAGCTTCATACACCTAACAACACTAAGACTGTCAGCATTTTCAGTATCTCCCTATGCATTTGGCGAATTAATAAATTAGCTGTTGAAGTAATTAATTTAACTAATTAACAAATGAAAATATGAGGAAACAAACATAAACCTTTACCTGCCTTCTCCATTATCATTTTGTCACTACACCACCCTGCGCTGCCTACCTATGATAATGCACTTCCTGGGCGTTAAGGGAGAAATACTACCTTCGTTTGGCTATTAAAGAATCAGCTGTACTAATTGGCTGGCCGTTTGAAGATGCTCACAAGGCTTCGTGTTTATTGCCTACACTGTTTTTTGTTTTGTTTTGTTTTTTGTTTTGTTTTGGATGTATCTATTTTTCAGTAACATATTTTGCTCATATATTATATATTGTTCATTACATTTCTCTCTATTCAAGTTTCTTCTAAATTTTAAAATTTTAGCTCTGGCCAGTTTTAAATTTATGTATTTGTGAACCAGCAAGAACCTGAATATAATACAGGTGCAGAAGGCATATTTATATAATGTATTTTCAGTTGGAAATGATGCTGTTTAGTTTTAAAATATTGAGCATACTATATCATTTAAATTTACGGTGCCTAATATTTAACATTTAACATTATGTATTTGATAATCATGTCATTTAAACATTCTTACCTACCCTATTCATCTTGGAAAACCTCACTTACTTTCTTTAATGTAATCATTAAGACCTGTATCTATTGTCTTTTTTGAAATTAATTTTAAAACTTATTTTTTAATTACTTTCTATTTTAATAATTTCAACTTTTATTTTAGATTTAGAGGGTTCGTGTGCAGGTTTGTTACATGAGTATATATAGTGTGATGCTGAGGGTTAGAGTATGATTGAGCCCATCAACCAGGTAGTGAGAATAGTACCCAGTTTTTCAAACCTGGTCCCCTGCCTCCCTCATTCCTCTAGTAGTCCCCAGAGTCTATTGTTGCCATGGTAATGTCCATGAGTACCTCATGTTTAGTTCCCATTTATAAGTAAGAACCTGACCAGGCGCGGTGGCTCATGCCTGTAGTCCCAGCACTTTTGGAAGCAGAGGCGGGCGTATCACGAGGTCAGGAGATAGAGACCATCCTGGCTAACACGGTTAAATCCCATCATTACTAAAAATACAAAATATTGGCCTGGCGTGGTGGCAGGTGCCTGTAGTCCCAGCTACTTAGGAGCCTGAGGCAGGAGAATGGCATGAACCCGCCAGGCAGAGCTTGCAGTGAGCCGAGATCATACCACTGCACTCTAGACTGGGCATCTTAAAAAAAAAAAAAAAAAAGGTAAGAACAAAAAAACCTTTGGCTTTCTGTCCCTGCATTAATTCGCTGCGGATAATGGTCTCCAGCTACATCCATGTTGCTCCAAAGGACATGATTTTGTTCTTTTTTGTGTCTGCATAGTATTACATGGTATATACACACTACACTTTATTATGATCCACTATTGATGAACACCTGGGTGGATTCATGTCTTTACTATTGTGAATAGTATTGCAATGAACACATGAGTGTGTGTGTCTTTTTGGTAGAATGATTTGTTTTCTTTTGGATATATAGCCAGTAATGGGATTGGTGGGCAAATAGTAGTTCTAAGTTCTTTGAGAAACTTTCTAATAGATTTTCACAGTGACTCAAGTAATTTACCTTCCTACCAACAGTGTATAAGTGTTTCCTTTTCTCCATGTATCTTGAATAGATTTTTGTTTAAAATCAATACCTGAAATCTTGGTTCGAGAGGAACAATAATATTACAAAAGCATATATCAAATTTTATATTATGAAAACATAGTTTTACAAAATCAGAAAAAAATAGCCTTAAAAATTACTGGAATCAAATGTGATTTGCTTACCTAAAATGTTATGCAGCTTTATTATCTTTTTAGTAACACATTGAGCTTACTAATTTTACATATTCATGATAGAATATGATAATATTTTACTTTTATTTGTATTTGTATTTGCCCACTGGGTGGCCAAAGAATAAAAAACAAGTAAAATGCATTTTATTACATTCAGTTAAGTACCAAGCACCGACTGACTACTAATATTTCAAACTGACTCACAAGTATGACAGAAATACTAATACAATAAAATATTTCAATCACCAAGAAGTCACGTTTATTTGTCAGTAGAATAATTTTTGGAAAAACTGACTTGTGTACACTCTGAGCTCCTAGTTCTAATATCATTTTCCCAAGATAAAGATTATATACAATGTCATCTTATTTATAATTACACCTAATACAATTAATTTTAAAAACAAAAAATAGTGCATATTTTAGGAATATAGCTTTCAGAATATTAAGAATATGGTAGAAAAATACAATTGTTACCAATACTAAGCTGCAAATAAAATTGAAAATGCACATTTTCAGTTAATCATGTATCAAATGCAATGTAAAATGCAATGCAATTAATTGATATACCTAACTAATATCAAGTAGATATATTTAACATGTTTCATTACATACATAAGGTATTGGTGGGAAAGTAATCATTTTATGTTCAATCAAAACACTGGTTATTTATTTATATAAAACTTTTATTTTAGAATAACAATACAATTGGATAAAATTTGCAGAGAGTTTAGATAATTCCCATACTAACTTCAACCCACTTCTCCAATGTTAACCTCTTACATAAACATACTACATTTGTCAAAATTTGAAATTTACATCAGTACAGTACATTAAGTAAACTACATACTTTATTCAGATACAGTTACATTTTAAAACCTCAGTGGGATGCGAATATGTCAACCCTGCACGAACTAAATAGGGAATGTAGGGAAAACAGACGTCCAGTTTACGAAGAACATAAATACCAGAAACATCCCAAAGGGAGCAAGATGGCCAAATAGGAACAGCTCCAGTCTCCAACTCCCAGCGCGAGTGACACAGAAGACCGGTGATTTCTGCATTTTCAACTGAAGTACTGGGGTCATCTCACTGGGCAGTGTCAGACAATTGGTGCTGGTCAGCTGCTGCAGCCTGACCAGCGAGAGCTGAAGCAGGGCGAGGCATCACCTCACCTGGGAAGCGCAAGGGGGAAGGGAATCCCTTTTCCTAGCCAGGGGAACTGAGACAAACAACACCTTGAAAATCGGGTAACTCCCACCCCAATACCACGCTTTAAGCAAACGGACACACCAGGAGAATATATCTCTCACCTGGCCGGGAGGGTCCCACGCCCATGGAGCCTCCCTCATTGCTAACACAGCAGTCTGCGGCGACCTAACCACAAGGCAGCAGCGAGGCTGGGGGAGGGGCGCCCAGCATTGCTGAGGCTTAAGTAGGTAAACAAAGCC
>NW_016807895.1:1507211-1522559 GCF_001698545.2 Rhinopithecus bieti
GGGAGGGATTGCATTGGGGAGTTATACATGATATAAATAATGAATTGATGGGTGCTGACGAGTTGATGGGTGCAGCACACCAACATGGCATAAGTATACATATGTAACAAACCTGCACGTTATGCACATGTATCCTAGAACTTAAAGTATAATAAAAATTTAAAAAAATAAAATAACATAAAGAAAAAAAAATAAAACGTCAGTGGAAATCATTTATCATACTTGGTTATGATACCCATAATAGGTGTTTGGTGATAATTAATAACAACCCATAAAATATTTTTGATTTATAGTAAGCAGAAAAATTACCCCCAAGATGTCCAAATCCATCAAATCTATGTTTATGTAACTTTACAAGACAAAATGGGCTTTGCAGATGTAACTAAATCAAAGATCTTCAGATGGGAAAATTACCCTGGATTATCAGACTAGGCTCAAAGTCATCACAAGAGTATCTATAAAAAGAAGCAGGAAGATCAGAGTTAGAGTGGAAATGTGACCATGGAAGCAGAGGTTCAAGAAATGCACTTTGAAGAAACGTGATTGTGTATTTAGAAAACTCCATCATCTCAGCCCCAAAACTCCTTAAGCTGATAAGCAATATCAGCAAAGTCTCAGGATACAAAATCAACGTGCAAAAATCATAAACATTCCTATACAACAAAAATAGGCAGAGAGCCAAATCATGAGTGAACTCCCATTCACAATTGCTACAAGGAGAATAAAATACCTAGAAATACAACTTACAAGGGATGTGAAGGACCTCTTCAAGGAGAACTGTAATCACCAGGCAAGGAAATAAGAGAGGACACAAACAATGGAAAAACATTTCATACTCATGAATAGCAACAATCAACATCATGAAAACGGCCATCCATACTCCTCAAAGTAATTTATAGATTCAATGCTATTCCCATCAAGCTACCATTGACTTTTTTTGCAGAATTAGAAAGACCTACTTTAAATTTCATATAGAACCAAAAAAGAGCCTATATAGCCAAGACAGTCCTAAGCAAAAAGAATAAAGCTGGAGCCATCTTGCTACCTGACTTCAAATTATACTATAAGACGACAGTAACCAAAAGAGCGTAATACTGGCACCAAAACAGATATATAGACCAACGGAACAGAACAGAGACCTAACAATAACATCACACATCTACAATCATCTCATCTTCGACAAACCTGACAAAAATAAGCAATGAGGAAACAATTCCATGTTTAATAATTGTGTTGAAAAAACTAGCTAGTCGTATGTAGAAAACAGAAGTTGGAGCCCTTCCTTACACCTTATAAAAAATTTAACTCAAGATGGACTAAAGACCTCAATGTAAAACCCAAAACCATAAAAACCCTGGAAGAAAACCTAGGTAACACCATTTAGGACATAGGCATGGGCAAAGACTTAACGACAAAAACAGCAAAAACAATCGCAACAGAAGCCAAAATTATCAAACGGAATCTAATCAAACTAAAAAGCATCTGCACAGCAAAAGAAACTATCACCAGAGTGAACGGGCAGCCTACAGAGTGGGAGAAAATTTTTGCAATCTACCCATCTGACAAATGTCTAATATCCAGAATCTAAAAAGAACTTAAACAAATTAACAAGAAAAAAAAATCCAATCAAAAAGTGGGCAAAGGATCTGAACAGACACTTCTCAAAAAAAGACAATTGTGCAGCCAACAAGCATATGAATAAAAACTCATCATCACAGGTCATTAGACAAATGCAAATCAAAACTACAATGGGATACAATCTCATGCCAGTTAGAATGGTCATTATTAAAAAGTCAGGAATCAACAGATGCTGGCAAGGCTGTGGAGAAATAGGAATGCTTTTACACTGTTGGTGGGAGTGTAAATTAGTTTAACCATTGTGGAACAAACTGTGGCTATTCCTCAAGGATCTAGAACCGGAAATACCATTTGACCCAGCAAAAGTATTATAAATCATTCTACTATAAAGACACATACACACAGGGACATGAATGAAGCTGGAAGTCATCACTCTCAGCAAACTAGCACAGGAACAGAAAAGCAAACTCCACATGTTCTCACTCATAAGTGAGAGTTGAACAATGAGATCACATGGACACGAGGAGGTGAACATCACACACTGGAACTGTCAGGGCATGGGGGACAAGGGGAGGGAGGGTATCAGGACAAATACTTAATTCATGTGGGGCTTAAAACCTAGATGACGGGTTGATAGATGCAACAAACCACCATGGCACATGTATACGTAGGTAACAAACCCACACATTCTGCACATGTATCCCAGAATTAAAAGTTAAAAAAAAAAACTTTGCCTTACCATAGGTCAAAAATATTTTCTCATATGGTTTCCTCTAGCAGTTTACAGTTTTACATTTTACTTTGAAGTCTGTGATCCATTTTGAATTAATTTTTATATATAAAGTATGGATTAAAGTTCTTTTGAAGAATAGGAATATCTCTTTTCTAGTATTATGTTCTGAATAAAACTGTCTTATCCCAATAAATTGCTTTTGCATTTTGTGGGAAAAAAAAAGAGAAACAGGCTGTGATTCAAGTAATGCAGGCAGTCACTGAAAGCTGGAAAAGGCAAGGGAATTTCTCAATATATCTTGCAGAAAAAATGTAGCCCTATTGTCTCTTTTTAGATGTCTAAATTCCAGAATTGTAAAATCATAAATTTGTGGTGTTTCAAGTTTGTAGTAATTTGTTACAGCAGATATAGAAAATTAATACAATATCCTTACTGACTCTGTTTTACATCAGCATTTACAAAAAATTTTTCTCATAAATCCTGCCGCTTCAGCTTTACTGTAGGCAAAGCTATTAACATCCTCACTCACTTCAGTTCCTTTGTCTCATGTTTCAGTATGTTCTTGGCATTAAGCATTGCACATGATGTTATCTTGCCTACCTCTCTTGACATATATGAATGCTAATTATTTTTACATATATGAAATGTTTTTTAACAACCAAAACCTAATAATCTATTTCTTCTTCCTGGAACAGCTAGCAACTTTTTTTTTGCTACATTTTTTTTCACTAAGTACACTTTTTTCATCGACACGGGAGCCTTTCTTAAGGATTCATGAAATCTCCAGGTCCTTGCACAGCAACTGACTCGTAGTAGACATGTAATAAGTCTTTATTTGCATATGAATGGAAATATGAATTTAGTTAACATTTATAAGATAATATATGTATATTAAATAGTAAAGAAAAGAGTTCTCCCTACAAATAAATCTAGTCAATCAATAGAGTCCCCAAATTGTTGTGTTGTAACTACTTTGAAATATCATGTTGGCAGTTAGTTAAAATAATAATGTGAGCACATTTATTCAAACACTATTCAGCATGTTCTGGCAATACTTCATATGTTTAACCACCAACTGTGTGAAAGCATAATGTTTTCTATTTATTTATTTGTGTACTTGCTTTAAAAAGTGCTAATTAGTGTGGTAAATAGATATACAGGCTTATACATATAATTACAAGGACATACATGTACTGCAGCATTTAAACTTTTATAATAAAATACCACATATGGTTAATTGATTAAGTAAAGTACTTTAGTGATACACACTAATTCATAATGAGACAGCAGAGAACAAACAAAATGTTAGTGGATTACCTATTAAAACTTATAATCCTTTATGCCTTCAAAAATCTAATACTTACCTTCACACAAAGACTTGGAACCAACCCAAATGTCCATCAGTGATAGACTGAATAAAGAAAATGTAGCACATATACACCATGGAATACTATGCAGCCATAAAAAATGATGAGTTCACGTCCTCCTCAGGTACATGGATGAAGCTGGAAACTATTCTCAGCAAATCAACACAAGAACCGAAAACCAAACACCACATGTTCTCACTCATGCGTGGGAGTTAACAAGTAGAACACATGGACACAGATTGGGGAACATTCACATACCTGGGCCTGTTGCGGGGTTGGGGCTAGGGGAGGGATAGAATTAGGAGAAATAACTAATGTAGGTGATAGATTGATGGCTACAGCAAACCACCATGGCACATGTATACCTGTATAACAAATCTGCACTTTCTGCACATGTGTCCCAGAACTAAAAGTATAATAATAATGTAAAAAATATTATATAATGGTTCCAATTTCTGAACTTGTAGATTCTCTGTGTAGTTTTTAAAACACGAATTTTTGCTTAATATTTCTCAGTTTTAATATAGGTATAAAACCTCAAAATGTAAAACTTTTTTCTTGTTCCCTAGAATTCTAAGTTTTCTAGCTAAAAAATTTAGAATTCTTTTTTGTTTTCTACTTGTTACCTTTTTTCACAACGCTATTTAATGAATTTCATTAAAAACATACTACTTAAGTAAATCAACCTGCAAATTGCATGCCTTCTTGGCTTTTATTTTTATTTTGTTCATTGTTAGTAATATATAATAGTTCTATATATTGATGGGTTACAGTGATATTTTCATACATGCATCCAATGTAATGATCAAATCAAGATGAATGAGATATTCATTACCTCAAATATTTATCTTTTTTTGTGTTATTCCAAATTGTCTATTATAGCTATTTATAAAAATATACAATAAAGTATAATTAATTGCATTAGCCCTAAGGTGCTATCAAACACTAGAAATGATTTCTTCTTCTAACTGTATTTTTGAACCCATCAACATACATCTTTCATCTCCTCTCCTCCGACTCCTCTCAGCTTTTGGCAACCACGATTCTAGTCACTACTTACATGAGACAATTTTTTAGCTTCCACACATGAGGGAGAACAAGAAATATTTGTCTTTCTGTGTATACTTATTTCACTACTCATCAGGGAAATTCAAATCAAAATCACATGACACATCATCTCACTCCAGTCCAAATGGCTATTATCAAGGGGGCATAAAATGACAGATGCTGGTAAGGATGTGGAAAAAGGGGAACCCTTGCACATTATTTGTGGGAATGTAAATTAGTATAGCCACACTATGGAAAGCCATATGAAGATTTCTCAAAAAACTAAAAACAGAACTACCGTGTGATCTATCAATCACACTGCTGAGTATATATCTATAAGAAAGGAATCAGTATAACAAAGAGACTGTATGACAAAGAGACACTATAGCCAAGATAAGGAATCAACCACAGTGTCCATCATTAACTGAATGGATAAAGAAAATATGGTATATAAACACAATGGAATATTACTAAGGCATAAAAAGAATGAAATTCTATCATTTGCAGCAACATAAATGTACATGGAGGACATTTTGTTAAATGAAGTAAGTCAGGCGCAGAAAGGCATATCTACTTCTTTATGTGTGCATGTGTTTATGTAACTCTAAGCTCTCTAGATGTATCAAAATCAGCGATATAAAATAATCATTTTCTTACCACTTGTTATTCATAGATATTATAATAAATTATGTAAATAGCATTAATTGTAGTATAAAGAAGACAAATACTGTGAATCTCAGTAACTTTGATTTTGAAAATAAAATAATAATATAACAATCACTCATTTTGTTCAATAGTAAAATAGCAAAATAAAAAATAATAAACATTTAGGCTTCTACAAAATAAAAGGGAATATTTTGTAGAAATATGTAAATTCATGAGTCATGTCAGGTCAAAAATATAATAAACACATATAGGATTTGATATAAATAAAACCAAAATATGTATGACTTTATTAGTATATAATTATATCATAAACTTTTTTTCAGATACAAGACCAATATGGGAAGTACTATCTAGAAAGTACACCTGCATTCCTTTTACTATATTTTCTTCAAATATACTTTTTATTAGAAGGTAGTATTTTTATATTCCCTTCCTTATAGTCAGAAAATGAAATCAAATTAATTATGAAACTTAAATTTGACACATTATTCCCAACATTTGAATGCATTTGTTTAACTTATCATGACTAAACTGTTATCTATTATTAAATTTTTAAATATATTGTTAGATTTACACACAGGTACATACATACATATATACACAAACACATATATAATATATTTGTATTTTGGAAACAAAAAGTATCTAGAAGGAAAATCATTTGTACTTTATATTAGAAAACTTTGATTCTAACAGAAAACCGTATTTGAAGTAAATGTTTTTGGGATACACGAAAGCTTTCAAGTACACAATGCAGTCAACTGGAGCCCTAGCTGGCAAAAATCTGAGGATCACTACTGTGAAAAAATGCTTTTGACTGAAGTACTTATAAGCTCTGTTTCAGGACTGTTGCCTATGACAAAAGAAAATAAAAGCAGCTCTGGAAACAATGAGGTTTTACCTAGAGTATGAAACATAGTTGCTAGGAAATCCCTCAAAAGTAAGCACAGTAAACAAAGAACTCTAAAATTCATTATATTCACATTTTCCACAAAAGTTAATACAAAAGAAAGTCAGTATTCTTTACTAATTCTAAAATGAAGACAAAATTGTATGATAACACTAAGAAAATGTAGTAGTATTGGATGAACAAAACTTCTAATGGCAAAGCAGAGATGTTGGATTTTAAACACAGTTTACCACTAGAAAAGTGACACAGCCAGGATAAGAAAATACAAGAGGATCCTGAAAAATCTTGGGGTATGAGGAAGTAAGAAAATTATTTTTTAAAAATTGCTTTTGAAAAGAATATATGTGATATGTCAAAGGAACCGTTAGTGGCCAAAATTGTTGAAATTTAGGCAGCAAAATAAATAATTATAATATTAGATTTATCTGATAAAATAAATATCCACAACTCTGTACTTATACAAATAATTTTATATACTTTCAAAAATGTGAGAAAGGCAATTAATCTTTCTTCCATTAGCAATCCAATTAAAAACACATAAGGAGAAATGTTAGAAATAGAGAATTGTCATTAAGCAAATGTAACAATAACAGTGGTTGTAAACAAGATCCACCAGTAGATGCTAAAATAAGTAGGCAATAAATAAAAGAAGTGTGAGAAAACACAGGATTTGCATAGTCTTAACACATCTTCCCAAAGATAACATTTAAATACAAAAGGGAAGATAAATAACTTTGCGTGGAAGAAACTCATGAGACAGAAACATAACCAAGTGATCAAACTAAATATCATTAGTAAGATCTATCCTTATCATAAAACCATATATATTTACATATATATATGACCAAAAAGTATACAGCACATCTTCTATGTTATTCTTGCCAAAATGTATAACTTCATATCAACCATGAGAAAGCATCAGACAAACCAAATGGAGGAGCGTAATTCACAACAGTTGATCAATCCTCAAAAGTGTCAAGGTCATGCAAAACAAGAAATATCGGAGAAATTGTCAAAGTTTTGAAGAGACTGTTAAAAATTGCTAAATGTAAGGTGGAGCCCTGCATAGTATCTTAAAAGAGAAGTACAACATTTTAATTTTTATATGAGGTTTGTAGTTTAATAGTAAATATTACGTCAATATTAATTCTCTAAACTTCATAACTGCATTACAGCTACCTAAAACATTAACAATTGTAGAGGTGAATTAATGACTACAAGGGAGCTCCACTTGCTAATTTTTAACTTTTCTGTAGTCCTAGATGTTTTCCAAAGCATTCAAACTTCTGAGATATCAGTCACATTTCAGAGAATAGATGCAGTTTTCAGATAAACGAGCTTATCTTCAGATAATAAATTTTAAGCAAAAAGTCCCACCCTTCTTCCACAAGCCTCATCCAAAGTATTTATCAATGGAGGCAAATATATGTGTTCATTTGAATACAATAGTAGCTCTCAAAATGCGGATTGATTTGAGAGCAGTAGCTCTCAAAATTTTAAGGAATTCTGAGGATTCTTGAGACTCTTTCAGGGCTCTGTAGGGTTAAAACTATCTTCCTGAAAATAAAATAATATTTTTATTTTCTTTCTAATTTTCTGAAGAGCATACAGTCATGTTTACCAGAGGCTACATAACATGTGATATCCCAAAGGAATAAACACATGAGCAGATAGAAGTATTCAGCTCTCTTCTAATTAAATTAGTCATTAAGGAGATTTGAAAAAATAAAATGAGTCCAGTTTTTTTTCCTTATTTTTATTGGTTTGTAAATTATAGTTATTTTCATAAAATGTTGTCTTGTTAGCATATGATGTTTTATTTTACTTCTATTTTGAAATGAAAAAATAGCTTCAATTTGCTCAGTTTTAATTTCTAATACTGTAATTATTGATCTATGTAACCTATGTAAATAAAACCTCTTTCAGATACTCAATAATTTTTTAAAAAGTTCAAAGGGGGCCTGAGGTAGTTTGAGAACTTCTGACACATGTTACAGCATATATGTTATACCAGAGGATCTAATTCTAGCTGCATATGAGAATCACCTAGTGAGCTTTTAAAAAGAAACTGTAGATAGGCGCCATTCATATAACCTGATTTAACAAGATTGGGATTGGGCTTCAGCATCAGTATGTTTAAAAACTCCTCACGTTATTTTAATAAGCACTCAAAGTTGTAAACTCTTTAACTTTGAAAATATGTATTAATATGTTGAATTTTATTTTTCATTTCTTGTTTGTACAAGCTAAATAAGCTCAATGATGCTCCTCGTTGCTTAAGCATGGTGAAAGTAGATAAACATCACATTTAATTTGCACAACACATTTTATTCACAACTGTACAGAGAATATTTATGGGAACGTTTGAGAATATAAAAAGTAGGGGTGGAAGAATTTGCGGTTAAAAAAAATGAATGTGGAAGAGAATGCATAGTTTGTGCCCTAATGCTGAGCGAGGGTAAGAACAGTGATGAGAAAGGTAGATGAAATAGAGAATTGATTCTGTATTTGGCAGCTGAGGATAATTGAGATCACTAGAAAGACAGAGTAATGTCTTAACACAGTTTTTACGGTCAATGGTTGATAGAGCATATACATTTTAACAAGCTTGAGGATTTTCTCCCAGTAATCTCTGCAATTTTTCTAAAATAAAAAAAAATTCCTCAAGTTGCATTATACATATTGTTATCTGAGGATTTATGCCACTTGAAAATGAAATGTGAAATTCAGCTTTAAAGAATAATTGAGTCTTGCATGGTGATTTTGAAACTAAAATGTGTGAAATATAGCCAAAACAAGTTTATATTTTAGATATTTATCATACTATATACCTATTACTAATTTTTTTTTTAGTAGTAGCAACATATTAGTTGCCTATTTAGCATAAACTGATAATATATTCCATACAAGAGAGTTATAAACTTCTAAAAGGATACATTGCCAAAATTACTCTCTGAAGATTAAGGAAAGATTTGGTTTGAATGTGTTCCCAGAAGAGCATGAAAAGCACGTGTTAGAAACTTAATTAAGACAGTATTGGAAGGTAGGGCCTAATGTAAGGTGATTAGACCATAAGTACTCTGTCCTCATGAATGAATTAATGCCACTATCTACAGAAAGAGTTCATTGTCACAGAAGCAGTTTCCTTATGAAAGGATGCTTGACCCCCTTTTGTCTCTTTCTCTTAGCCTCTTTTTGTCCTTCTGCCATGGGTTGATGCAGCAAGGAGGCCCTTGCAGGATGCTAGCTTCCAGAACCACGAGTCAATAAATTTCTCTTCATTGTAAAATACCCAGTCTGTGGTATTCTGTTACAGCAGCACAATCAGCATAAGACAAGAATAATAATGCCCCCTCCCCTTTGACAAACTTTAATTTCAGATGTTAATAAAAATATAAGAAAGTTTAAATGCATTATGTCTCTTGCTATTTTACTAGGTTAATGTTAACTTTCAGGATAGCTTAAAATCCAGAGGCCGGGCGCGGTGGCTCAAGCCTGTAATCCCAGCACTTTGGGAGGCCGAGACGGGTGATCACGAGTCAGGAGACGAGACATCGCTGGCTAACACGTGAAACCGTGCTCTACTAAAAAATACAAAAAAAAAAAAAAAAAAGAACTAGCTGGGCGTGCGTGGTGGCCGCGCTGTAGTCGCCAGCTGCTCGGGAGGCTGAGGCAAGAGAGGCATGACCCGGGGAAGAGCTTGCAATGAGCTGAGATTCCGGCACTTGACTCGAGGACTGGGTGACCAAGCGATGACTCCGTCTCAAAAAAAAAAAAAAAAAGAAAAGAAAAAAATCCAGATCTTATTTTCTGCAGTTTATTTACTATCTAAGTTAGTATTCTTAATGTAAACTTCTTTTAGATAATATTTATTATTTTGGCATGAGAATCATAAAAATTGAACATAAAATTTATTTGAATTATGAGACGCATCTTCATAAATGGTGTATCTGTCATGCAGTGTCTAAGTCATTAAACAAATGAAGATAGTATTAAGTTTATAGAGGAATTACAAAACTAGTGTGGAGAATTCCTGTAAACCCATTCATGTGCTTCTTTTAATTTTAATATTTTATATTATTATAAAACATTAATCAATCCGATAACTCATCCTTGGTATAAGACTGTTAACCTACAGAACTTATTTGGGTTCATTACATTTTCTACTAATGTCCTATTTTGTTGTTATTCCAAGATCCAATCTAGAATCTCAGATTTTATGAATCGCTCATCCTTAGTCTTCTATTATCTAAGTCAATGATATCATGTATGGATGTCTTACTAATTCGCTAATGAAGGTATGTGGTAAAACTTTACTAATGATAGATATGTTTGTTATTATAATAATTATATTCTGGATTGCTAGATAAAACTATCTTATATTCTATTATTTTGACACTTTTGAAGAGTACTGGTCAGATATTTCAGAGGATGTCTATCAATTTGGTTTATTCTGATGTTTTCTCATGAGTAAATCAATGTTATGAATTATCGGTAGTTCTCTTTATTAAAAAAATTAAGCTTTCATCTCAGGAGTAAATGAGAAAATTTTACTAATGAGGTAAGAACAGCATGGAAGTTAAGTAAGGTATTGATTTTAATATCTTGGTAAAGATAGGTAAGATTGATAATGAAACTCATTGTCAACAGGTTCTTATGACATAAAACAAAAAGGTGAGGAAGTGAAAACAAGGAAGTTAGACATTTGTGAGATTTTCTTTATTTAAAAGGATGTTGTAAAAATTTGGTAAAATAGTGTTTAGACTTTCAAAATGTAAAGTGTACCAGACTTTCTCAATTTATGCCTGGATATCACCTGAGGAGGTAAGAATGATAATAATCTATATAAAGACAGTGACTTTTTGAAAACTTATTATGCATCAGCCATTCTGTTTTTTGACATTTACACATTTATTTCAAATGGACAAAAAAATTTCATAGATACAGTGTTGTTTTGAAATATGTATACATTGTGGAATGACTAAATTAAGCTAATTAGCATGCATTATTTCACATATTTTCCCTTTTATGTAGTGATAACACTTATAATCCATTCATTTAGCAATCTTTGAGAATACAGTACATTGCTATGAAACAGTCAACATGTTATGAACAGATCTCTTCAGTTATTCTTTTATATCTTACTGTTTTATATGACATTAAATGATTGAGACAAGTCATTTAGGTAGGCACTGTCAATATCTCCACTTTAAAGCTGAAAATGCTAAGAACATATATAAGGTAACTTGCCTAGTGCTAACTAGACAGTGAGAGAACTGGACTTTGATAATTGTTTTGAAACATTTCATTGTACATAATATGACACCTCATTGATTTGTGAAACCTTTGGGACATTTCTATAAATAACTTCCTGTCTTTGAACAATGCCAGCCAAAAAAATATAGATAAAGTAATCTGGATGTGGTTCTCTGATACTCTCCCAGCTTGGAATATTCATTGTTTAGTAATCGTCTCTAGCAATCCAGAATGATTTTTTTCATTTCAGCTTGGACATGAGTTTTAATTTCCAGTGTAAAACACCAAATTATCTTTATTCTTTCAAATGTAGAGTACTGTCTTTTCTTTAGTGTTTCTGTAGGTATTTCCACCACTAGAGAACTAAATACATATATATGTATACATACACATAGAGTGGATATATGCTGTACAGTTCTCAAAGATTTCAAAGACATTTTGCAAATGTTGTATATGTATAGTAGATGTTTCCTCGCATTCTTCATGTACTTACATGCATTTTTTTCATCTACCATTTAAGAGCACTGCAGTAATTATAGATATAACAGTAATAACCCTTTTACCATTGGATATATACAAAACAGTTCCACATGCCTTATTTCATGTACATATATTACTCAAATAATTGAAAAATACTTTCACCGGTATTTGAAACAACAAGAAATAAGGCAAAGAAAATTTTATTGACAATTACTTACTTTTACTTCCATTGGGATATAAAAACTAATTTTCTTCGGACCTCTTCTGTTATTTTTAAGGAAATTATGCACAGTTGACTCTGGCTGGTTCTAGCCCTCACTTAAATTGAGAGAGAATGTGATATAGTGTATTATATTTTATGTTATTTTTAAATGTCTCAGATTGCTGTAAAATGCTTTTGTTTTCTACAATTAGTGCTGATTTGTCTTCAACATGAGAGCTACTACCACTTGTGACTGTTGAACACTAACATATGACTGGTTAAACTGAGGAAGTCAATTGAAAAATGATGCAAATTTAAAATACTTCAAAACTATGTTTTGAAGAATTAATCAGAAAGGATATAAAATATGTCATTAATAATTAGATTCCATATTAAAATAATATTTTCATTATATTAAATTAAAAATATAGTAGAATTAATTTGTTTCTATTTCTACCAGAAAATTAAAATCTCATTGTGGCTCAAATTTTTTAATCCATTAGTTACGCTGACTTGGAATATCATTTTGCATGTTATATTCATTTTGAATTTTGCTTAAAATTTAGAAAAACATCTTTCTAAAATTATATGGGCAATCTTATTATTAATTAATTTTATTTTGTCAAAATGCAGAGACTGAAGAACAAAATAGAGATTATGTAACCAAAATATTAAAATCAGATAAGTAAGATATTTTTGGCTAACAATGATTATGAGACAAAAATTAACGCAAATACTTAAAATTGTTGTATTAGGTACACAACTGCATTGAAATAAAAGGAAGCAGTAAATGGAATTCTTACTTCAGAGCCCACTAAGGTGATGGCGAAATATGACTTATCTGGGATTTAATATTTTGCAAATATTTATTCACATGTTACATTATGTATATACATATTCAAACACAAATTTTCATAAATATGAAGATTTTAAAAATACATGATTGTATCACTAAAATACTTTTCTGGCCTCTAAAGTCTTAAAAAATGGAAATTTTTCTTAATGTCACATTCTTCAGCAATTTAATGTACCTCATCAGATTTCAGAAGGGTATATATTATATTCCGTTGTCTATAAATAGTGCTATAGAATTCTAATGTTAGCAATTCATGGTTTAAGATGAGTCAATATTAGTAGAAAACAAATAATTCCCATGCACAACTTAGTGTTCTACAAAAAGAAAATTCAGCAACGTGCATTTGATATATTCAGTTATAAAGAAATACTTTATGCCAAATGATTTATAAATGTTTGTTATTACCATCTAGCTCTTAGAGATGCATACTATTATTTTTAACCTTATTATACATAGCATTTATTTGTGAAAATAATATGTTTTGAGATGACAGGATCACTTGAGGCCAGGAGTCTGAGCCCAACCTAGGTAACATAGCAAGACCCTGTCTCTACAGAAATTTATTTTAAACATTATTTGGGTGTGGTCCCAGCTACTCTGGAGGCTGAGCCAGGAAGATCACTTTAGTATCTTAGTTTAAGCCTGCAGTGAGACAAGATAGCACCTCTGCATTACAGCCTGGGCTATAGAACAAGAACCCTCTCTAAATAATAATCGTAATAATATATTTTATTTGATGAGAGTCTGAAGTAGAATCTCCTTCTAAGTAAAATATAAACTTTATTCACCAAATGAATAAAATACACACACATACTTTTATACTTAGACTTGTTTTGAAAATCAATATTCTGATTGTTTTGGTCAAAGTAATGTTTCTTTTCCAAATGACTACTTTGAAGTTCTACTCTATTTCTTGGATTCTAAACTTTTAAAATGACGTATATTCTTCTCTCTTTTCTTTATCTTCTTCTCTATCTCCTTCTGGTTCCTTTTTTTTTTCTCTCATTCTACTTCTTGGCGAATACAAAAACCTGCAACAAATTTTAGTGCATAAGTAATAAAGGAAATACATGTTTGTTGCCCCTTTTGTCTTGTCTTTCAAATCTAATCTTAAGTAATATTTCTTCTGAAAAACATTTCATACAACTAGACGACACACATTTTATATCATCCTTACGTATATCTAGTGAATTGATCCTTTTATTATTGTATGATTAACCTCCTTGTCTGTCATAATACACAGTTTCATAATTCTACTTGTTTTGAAAAGTAATCAATCTAATTGTTTTGATGAAAGTAATTTTTCTTTTCTAAATTACTATTTTCAAGTTTTACTCTTTCTTTTTCTGAAGTTTCAAAATGATGTGTCTGAGTTCAGGTGTTCAGGTATATATTTTAGTTGTCTTCATAAAATTCATGTATAGGTAGTATCTATGTCCAGTGAATCGTTTTATTTTCCAGTTTTATTCTCTAAATGCATCTAAATCACATATTTATTGAAATACTATTTATCTACTTCTCATTTGGACTCTATTTAATATGCTATTAAAACTATGAATTAATTTTATATATTTTATTTTAATATTTTAATTTCTCAACATTTTATTTTATTTTTTCCTCACATCAGTTTGACTATTTTTATCATGCCCTATACATTACATTTATCATCCATTTGTCTTTAAAAAGTCATAATTACAATTTCTGTCTGTGTCTGACAATCCAGTATATGCAGTCTTCTACAGATTTCATCAGCCCACCACTCTCTGTGACCTGTCATTTTTCTTGAAATTATATCTGATATAATTAGTTGAGTAGAAGTGAATATTTCAGATGATTGTCTTTTATTTCCCCCATCAAAAATAAGAGAATACTACCAGTACAGCTTCACTATAAAGTAAAATTTTGATTTGAGATTCCCAGTATACAGAGCTTGAATTTGAAATACAAAATCACTTAAAGACTGAATTCTAGATATCAATTATTATGAAATTTTTTCACCTTAATTTTGCAAGAAGACTTGATACAGGTGATTATTTTTCTTTCACAAAGAAGATGTAATTTTAGTTATTTCTTACACTGAACGTGTTACCGGGAAGTGCATTAATCCTGGGTTTTTAGTCTAATTTGGAGAAACAATTCTGCCAAGTGACTGATTAAAAAAAAAAAAGAAAGAAAAAAAATAAGAGAGAGTTTGTTGAAGGAAAATAGCAGAGAGTTTTTTTTTTTTTTTTTTTTTTTTTTTAAAAAAGGAAA
>NW_016807895.1:1526793-1537183 GCF_001698545.2 Rhinopithecus bieti
AAAAAAAGAAGAGGTTTTTTTTTTTTTTTTTTTTTTTTTTTTAAAAAAGGTAAACTCTGAAAAGATAAGGCAGAGCAAGCTGCTGAAGGCAGTGAATCAGCAGCAGCATCAACCCAAGAGTTCTGGGTTGGGTATTTATGATGTTCTTGAAATTCATGCCTGTGTTTTTAGTCTCCACGTTTCCTTCACCTTCCAGTTTTCCTGCTCCTGCATTAAGTCCCTTGTTCCCACCCCAGGCTTGTGGGACCCTCCATTATTATCAGTTGGTACGCATACGCAGGCCTGGTGTTGGATACAAATTGCCCCTGGTATCTCTTAGAAATTTTCTCGTTTTTCCTCTTTCTCCTTATCAGCATGTGCCTAGCTACATTCTGACATTTTAACTGCAGAATGACTAATTACTGGGCATCTTAATGGGCATTTCTTCCTTCATAGGTATTTCCCATCTCCTTTGCTTATATCTCGCATGCCTGTTTTGAATGCTCTCTAGGGTGTGAGATTTTCTGAACTTCCCTTTCTCAGGGGCTCCTCCTCCTGCTCATGTCTAGCTATCTGCCTACTCTAACATTCTCCTCCTACCTCAAAAGCTTGAGACCTAAGTCTTTGGAGTTAATGGACAAAGGCCAGTCTTCTGTAACTTCTTCCTGCTGACAGATGGGTAGAGAACTTTTCAGGGTCTCACTCTCTTGCTCTCTGTCAAGGAAGGAGCCCCTCCATGTTTTCTTGGAACATTTGCCCACTGGCATCCAAGGGTGAGGTGTGAACATAGGTTTTGGGGTGTCCAGGGATGACTAGTTTATATTCCAGCTATAGGGTTATTTGAAGACTGATAGCTTGAATGTAAGAGAGATAAATTTAGTTAATAAGTTGTTGAAGCAAGAACCTAGGAGGAGAAGAAGGATTATAGCAGAGAATGGGCACAGAGGAGGTCAGAACCAACTGAGGATGCTCTATGGACCTGAAAATAGGCTTGAAGCTGCCTGTGGATATTCAGTTTTTTAAAATAGCTGTTGAGTGCTGTCCTGTATCATTTCTGATTGGTTAAGTACAAGAAATATTCTTCCTTAAGCATAGCACAGGTGTCTCCCTGGGCTGAGGTACTGATGTCTAAGGCACAGGAGGTTTTGGAGGACCATCCCTGTTAGGGAGTTAAGTTTATGGTTAAGGGCAGAAATGGCTTTGGTTGTCTCTGAACATGCCTTCCCTTGTTCTTAAAGTAAGGTGGCATGTACATGTTTAGAGGTTAAAAATTTATGCAGTTCCTGTTCTCACCTCAGCTAATCCACTTCCTAACTCCAGAGCTGTAAGGAAGAGGAGGAAAGTTACGGCTACTCTTTTTGAGACACAGACTCAGGAGACAGGTACTGACTGGTCTTGCTCCAAGAGGGCCACTTCAGGGGAATGATACTAGTGAGCAAGTTCCGCTCCAATTGTTAGAGAGGAATATATATGCAACTGCCAGTAAAATCTGACTATTGCCAGCATAACTAGGGGAATGGTTAATTCTATATGTCCCTAGGCCTTATTTAAAATTGAATGCCTTTAAAACAGGCAAGTTAAACAATTATTTAAAGTCACAGAAGCAATTTATGACCTTGAAGCATTTACCAAACCTAATATCTGACCTGCATTATTTGAACTAAATATCTACATTTTGAAGATATTTTTATTTTACTTTACTAATAACCTTTAAATCTATCTGTACTTATCAAAGATCACTAAACTTACATTAAGTAAATGGCATTAGTTTGTTTTTTTCACAACAAAAAACCTAATAAAAAAAGCATAAGAATTTTAAAATCTTGTTTCTTAAGTCAGTCACCAAAAAGACCAAAAAAACGCTTTTGCAGTGTGACTGTTTCTCCTTAAGAGAAGCCCATTTAGAAAACCTGGAAAATAATTTAGCATTATGCTGTAACAACAGTTAGAACCTGAGGAAAAGAAAAACTTACAGAAACTAACAAAAAACATTGAAGGAGAGAATTATTATCTGTGGCCTTCTCAAGGAGGAGAGAAAGCTTAAAAACAATGAGACACAGAAAATATTGAACTTTTGAGATATGATTCTGAGAAGTCTTTAAAGGAGAGAGTTATAAAATTAAAAGTAAAACTATTCTTTGCAATTCCATTAAGAACAGATTAACACCTTAAGAAAACCTTATCTTAATATTAAGAACCAATTTTAGAAAGACTGTCATAAATAATTCCCTTCTAAATATAACCAAGTTAATCACATATAAAATTCCTTTTATAAATTATTTTTGATGAAACATCTCATGACTTACACAGATCATCTGTAACATGCTTGGACTTGCTAAATTTCCCTAAGCATCCTTGTTTCTTAAATAACCAGTTGTTATACTTTAGGACAAGAATATACTATACAGAATTCTTTCTCATATAATATCTTTTTTCTTTATAACCTTTCTTACCAGAAATACCTCTTTATTTTTATAAACTTATTCATGACTTTCTTATTTCCTAGTTCCTTTTTTCTTGTTTTATGTATAACTGTTAAATAACCTTTAAATTAAACAAAAAATATTTTCCTTTTGTTAGGAAATTAAGGTTTATTCTACATGTTGCTCTGCAGGTTCTACAATGGGGATGAAATAAGATGGTCATTTACATATTGTAGAGGTTATTCTCCTAATGATATTGCTCAGTTAGATTTTTTGCAAGGGCTTCTTTGAATAAGTGTGGGCTACTTGTAAAACCCTGAAGTAGGATTGCTCAGGTTGAAGTTATTGGTTAAAGGTTTAGGTACCATTTCTGGAAGAAATAAGGCTATAAGGGGAAAAGATAAATACGGAAGTTGGGAAAACATTAAGCAGGCAACCACCTTGGAAAGAATCTCCCTTCCAAAAGAAGTGTGGGGCATTTAGACATTACCTAGGACTGATGGGAGAAAAGTAATTGGTCTTGTAAGTAACATAAAGCAGGTGTAAATCTTTTAGAGGAGGGCATACTATTTCCCCCCCATTGCCTGATGGGATTTTGAAGGACAGTTGCTCAGAGAAGAAGGTTAGTACACAGTGGGTGGCTCTTGAATCTTAAAGGGAAATTTATGGTCTTATCTACCACTTTCAGAGTTGCTTGTGGTATAGTCCTTTGGATGACAATATCAGATCTGGGAGCTTGCTGAAGTGGAGGACCCCTTCACCTCAAAGCGATTGCTGGACTGGGGTCTGACATGGGGGCCTTTGACTTTTGCGACAATCCCTTTTCCAGGGGCCCAGCTTGTGGCAAATGGGGTAGGCCTTGTGGAGTTTTTCCCCATTTACCTTATCAGGGCAGTTTACTTTCCAGTGGCCTGACTTTCTACACCATAGCAGTTCCCTGAGAGGCAATTCCTAAGGAGTCAGCTGGTGGACTGGTAAAGCAGCCCATAGTTGAGTCTCCCTTTTGTTCTTGCATTTCTTCCTTTCTTTATCCCTGTCCTGCTCATGCTGATCTCTCTTATAAAATACTAAGGAGGCCAATTTGAGGACTTCTGACATGAAGGCACTAAGTCCCATAGCTAGTTTTTGTAATTTTCTTCTAATGTCTGGGGCAGTGTGGGTAAGGAAGTGATCCTAGAACTAGTTGTCCTTCTGGGGATCCCAAATCTAGGTTTGTATGTTTGATAAAATTTTCCTGGAACATTTGAGAAAGGCTGCGAGGTTTTCATTTGGCCCTTGGTCTACGGTGGCTAACATTATAATTTACAGACTTGACTTTATTCCTTTGTATTTCCTCTATTACACATAGGAGCATATGGTTTCCAGTCTCTATACCCACCTGAGGATTGTAGTCCCAACTGGGGTCCTGGTAGGGAATAGCTGTAGCTCCTGTGGGGGCAGTTGATTTCTATCAGGTGTAGGTCATCCCCACAGCACAGTGCTGCTTCATAGATGGTTTGTCTTTCCTCCTGTGAGAGGTTTTATCCCAGGAGGACACATATATACTTCCAAGTTAACTTAAATATAAGAGTCAATCTTTGGAAGCCCTTGATGAGCCTCTTGGAGTCATCCAATGACTTTCTTAGGCATTTTTGTTTAACTTGTCAAAGGTCTTATACGGAAGACAAGACCTGAACCTTGGTAGATCCAGGTGGCTCACTTACCTCCTGGAGTGGGCAGAGTCTGGAGGGAGCATGAAGGGGCTCTGTGTAAGAAGAGGCTTATTCCGAAGGTCTGGGAGTGGGATAAATAGAGGCTAGAGCCAGGAGTGGCTGTTTCTCCCTCTTTGCCTTTGGCCTCTGGAAGAGGAGGCTGAGGGGAGTCACCAGGGAAGTCGCCAAGGCTTCCTGATGGGGGTCCCTGGAATACACTGCTGAGCATAGTGAGGATGGTGGGGTCTGCTTTGCAAGCTTTACAAAGATCAGGGTCTTTCCTCAAAGCCATGAACATTAAATAGGAGACCACTAACAATTTGCCCTGATGACAGCAGAAAGGTCCAGTTGGAGGATGGCATTAAACTTTGTTCCTCAGTTCTTTCATCAGACTTCCTCTGGTTCTGCAAAGAAAAATCAGATGGTTTGTTTTTTCACTTTTAGGGTTTGAGGTTCAAATTTTTCCCAATTTTAAGGATACATCTTATGGGTAGGACTCCTGGGTTATGGAGATCTGGATTCCCACTCACCCTGGTCTGTTAAGAAGCCCAGGAGTCATGCCCCAACTAGAGTTTGCAGAGGAGGAACTTCAACAGAGTGTCCTCTAGTCTACAAGTTCTGATGTTAGGAATCTTGTGTATGATTTACATTTGTCCATGACATGATCTGAAAGAGAGACGTCGGACATTTAGCCTGGGGACCGGAATCCTGTATGAGGCCAGTCCCACAATTAACCCAGGGATATAAGATGCCCCTGTCCTCTTTGGCTCAACAACCTGCACCCAGGTATTTCTGGGTGGCAACCTGGACTAGCTCCCTTGCTGAGGGAGTTTTTGTGAACAACTCTTTTCTTGAAGGAGTGATCCATGCCCAAGGGTCTGCACCCCTTAGGGTTTTGGAAAAGAGAAGGCTTCCAGAATTGCATAGGACAAATAGTAGGGCTGATCTTAAGATTGTGGGAATGTTGGTGCTTAATTCAATTGATTCCCATCTTTATTTTCTTAGGAGGTGCGAGTAGCCATACTCATTAGGCTTCTTAGACTAATATTATACATTTAAAATGCTGAAAGAACATACTTGCTGATTTCTAATTTTAATGTAATTGAAAACTATTATTCAAGGTTTTAAAAAAGTAATTTTCTGCAATAAAAACCTTAAAAAAATTAGTTATTGACATAACATAGTAAAATAATCACAAAAGCAAGCTCTAAGGTAAAGAGCAAGAAAAATGCAGTGCAAAATTATGAAAAAAAAGAAAAGGAAATATATATATCAATTCATATAAGTTAATAAGGATGAATGAAAAAGACAATAATGTGTCAGTTTAAAAAATAAATATGAACTTTAAATCATATATTAAGTGTTGTAATTGCTAGAATTTTCACAAGGTGGGTAAAATACTAAATATTTATTTTTCTACTATATAAATTCAAAAGTAATACTGTATCTCCATTAGTATCCAAAAATAGTAAAGAAGGTGAAATATTAATATAGAAATGGTGACAGCAATTAAATATCTTTAAAACCACCAAACACACACAACACTTACAAAGCAAAAAAAAAAAAAAAAAAAAATGACAGAAAAGGGAGTCCTTAAGTAAATATGAAGAGAAAAGATTCAAACCTCATTATATTATTAATTATAAATGTAAACAAAAAATAAATAAAATTGAGGTTGTGCTGTTTCTAAACAAGACAAAACAAAACTATATTCTCCTTGTCAGTGAAGCACCTTAAATAAGAGGTTAGATATGCTGAAAGCAGATGAAATTTAAAAAACAAACAAAATAATATGAACATTAACCAAAACAACTTAAATATAGCCATACATTATTGGAAAAAGTAGACTTTGAGTCAGTAAGCTTTGTAGAAGTAAAAAGTTGTATTTCATAAAGATAAAATGACAGCTCCACAAATATAATAATTTTGAATTTTCATACACCTAATAATAAAGGTTCAAAATTTATAAGCAAAGTATCAATAAAACTAAAGATATTATTTACAAATTTGCAAGCATAGAAGAAAATTTTAAGACACATTGCTCAGCAAAAATGAAAGACAATTTACTAGAACATTTCTAAATGTTGAATATTTAAATACTATACTTTGAAATAAGGTCTGTATCAAAAAGAAACTGTAAGAGAAAATTGTTGACTTGCATGTTAAAAAATGTGACATATTAAAATATGTGGGAGGCCTCTAAAACCATGTTTAGAGAGACAGGCAGACTCTTACATATCTGTATTACAAAAAATACAGATGCTGAAAACCAATGATGACAATTTTAGGAATATTGAAAAAAGAACAGCAAAGGAAAACCAAAGGATATAAGAGAAACACAAAATATAGAAATCAGACATCAATGAAAAGAAAATCAACATAAAGTTGAGTCACAAAGTCAAATGTAGTTTTCTTCAAGTTTTACAAAATTAATAGACTTTTATTTTGTGACTTTCATTTTAATTAATAGACTTTAGATTTTTAGTGACAATGATCAAGAATAAACTATAAAGAAACAAGGCATACATTTCCAGTACTGGAAATGTGACAACACTACAGCTCCTACCAACATTAACTTGCAAAATAATATTATGAACAACTTGATGGCAATAATGTTAATCATTTAGATTGAATGAAAAAAAAAAACTGAGTAAAACAAACCTAAAAATCAGACACTTGAAAAAAGAGAGGAAAAATATTGATTATGTAATTAAATACCTTCCCACAAAGATATTTGTAAGCTCAGGTGACTTGACCAGTGAAATCTTTCATGCATATGAAGAAAATACTACTAATAAACAGATGTTGTATAAACCATCCAGACTTCCACAAAAAAAGTGTTTTATACGATTTTATGGCTCTATTATACTTTAACCAAATCCTAACTAAACATTACAAGAGATTATGGCCAACACACCTGTTGTTAAGAAACTGTAGTACTCCCAACACTTAACAAATTAAATTCAAATACACACACAAACACATGCACACATACATACAAACATACACACACATATATATATACACATATATATATGAAAAAAGTTATAAAGATAATGTAACTTTGTGAAAGAAAGAGTTAAGCAGTTGGCCTGTGAATCATTTCTCTCTTGTTGCCAGGGGTTCGGGAATGTGGTATATCTCAGGAAAGACAGTAGGCAATGACTTGGTCTATTTTCCTTCAAAACCTATTGCTAAGGAACTTCTTGCTATGTAAATAAATAGAATTTGCTAGATTGAGGCTTCTAAACCACCAAACCCTTTTAGAATAATGCCCCTAGTTGGGATTGCTAATTAAAGAAAGGAAGACAGAATATATATTGATTAATTGGTCAAAGTTTCCTGGAATTACTACATAATTTCTTTGGAATTACTTTGGAATTTCCTGGAATTACTACATTAATTTATTTGATATTAAACAGACAAGCTTCATAACAATATACTTGCTACCATGTGAAGCTACTTCAGGTCTTACTTAGAGGACACATGTTGAATGCAGGCCATGGAGTATATGATTGACATGGGAAAAAAGGATCTGGTATCCACACTTAAAGGTCTACGGTTTTCTCTCTTTTCTCTGTGCCTCTTAATTTTAGGTATTTTTGAAAAAAAATTAGATCTTTGATGTGCATGAGTCTGATTTACAGTTGTAATCAATCAGTCATACTGTCATGGTAGCTGTACTGTCTACATAGATTTAGACCAGGTGTCATTAACAGAGGCATGCGGCTGAAAGGAAAGTAATTAGAATTTTATTCCCTGGCATGTTAGTCTGTTCTTGTGTTGCTATAAATAAATACCTGACACTGGGTAATTTATTTAAAAAAAGGCCAGAGGGGTAATTGGCTCATGGTTCTGCAGACTGTACAGGATGCATGGTAGCAACATCTAGTCAGCTTCTGAGTGAGGCTTGCTCAGGGAAGCTTTCAATAATGGTGAAAGGTAAAGGGAGAGCCAACACATGAACTGATCAGAACAGGAGCAAAAGCTGGGAGGAGGGGCCACACACTTTTAAAGAACCAGATCTTATGATAACTCACTCACTATCAAGAGGATATCACCTAGCCTTGAGGAATCCTGCCTGACCCAAATACCTCCCACCAAGCCCCAACCCAACATTGGGGGTTACGTGAGATTTAAATGGGGACAAATATCCAAACTATATCATCAGGTGTTTCTTAGCAGTGCCATGGTTAATGGACCTGCTGAATAAGTTTTGTCATGGATTCTCAGAAAATAATGAGCAGGTTAGCACATTGTTGATTTTAGATATTATACCATAGATGCATTGGTTGGGGTAATGACCAACTTAAATGACTGCAAACTTTTGTAAAGACTTTTATTTTTATTTTATGAAAATGACATTTAACCTGCTATAGTGAATTACAGCATTAATGCAGGGATTCCTCAGATCTGTGCAGACAAAAGTTAATCTCCACCAACTTCCCAAAACAAAAAGAAAACTCATTGAGAATGGAAAGAGTACTGATATGGTTATGCTTTGTGTCCCCACCCAAATCTCATCAACATGGGGGTGGTTTCCTCCCTGCTGTTCTCATGATAGTGAGTGAGTTTTCATGACATCTAATGGTTTTATAAGGGGCTCTTCCCTCTTTGCTCAGCACTACTCCTTCCTGCCGCCTTGTGAGGAAGGTGTCTTGCTTTCCCTTTGCCTTCCGTCATTAAAGGTAAGTTTCCTGAGGCCTCCCTAGCCATGCTGAACTATGAGTCAATTAAACCTCTTTCCTTTATAAATTACTCAGCCTCAGGCAGTTCTTTATAGCAATATGAAAATGGGCTAATACAAGTACTATGAGTATAGAGTTCCTATTCAGTTTGGTGATATCTGTCTATCTACATATCTATAATCTATTAATCTACAGTTGTCCTTTATTTGTATAAATCCACTATATATTTAAGAGTTCTGAGTATTTTTTTAAAGCTTGGTAGTTTTCCATAGAAATTTGCCTCATTCGGAGCTTGCAGTGAGCTGAGACCGCGCCACTGCACTCCAGCCTGGGCGACAGAGCAAGACTCCGTCTCAAAAAAAAAAAAAAAAGAAAAAGAAATTTGCCTCATTATTGTTACTGTGAGTGTTTTCAATATATTTTCTATCTGTAGTCACAGTTATTTAATTATTTAATGATATTACCTTTCTTTCACCCACTAAATATAATCCAGGATTAGGAAATAATTTGAACTCTACCTTAAAAATGCATTGAGGATAAAGGGAAAATATCCATTTGTATAAGTGGCCATGTGAACATTTTTTCCCCTTTGTTGTTTGATCCCTTTATTAGGCAAATTTATAAAATAAAACAGTATGGGAGCCTAGTCAAGCCTATCTGAGAAATGCTTTCTTAACAATTATGGAATTCCTGTGCTCACTGTTACAAGTTACTTTTATAAATAAGTATTCTTGTTATAATTTGTTATAATTTTCATCTGTTGTGTGAGTTGTATGTCTTGTTCATTGAGGAATCTGATGATTTCCTACCTCTTGGCTGCTAACACTGATGTGAACACCCATAGCTTCTTAACTGATCTCTCTTTTTTTATTTTTTTTTTCCAGCTTTGTCAGGGGAATTTTACAAAAGTAAATCAGTTGTCAATTTTAGGTCACAACTCTACAATAACTTCCCAACTCAAAGCAAATACCAAAGTACTTTAAAAGGCCTCAGAGTCTCATAGGATCTGACCTCCCTTTATCCTTCTGGTTTACACTTCACTACCTCCTCATCTCTCCCTTTTCTCTGGTCCCACAGGACTTGAAGATGTTCCTCAAATTCACCACGAGAGCTTCTATATTGGTGTGTTTACAGTTGTTAAAACTTCTGCCTGAAAATCTCCTTCATAACACAACAACCAGAAAAAGGTTTTTTCCTGTGTTTGGTCAAATGAAACCTTCTCATTCGTGATTCTTGGAATTTTCAAAATTGTATCTTTCCACCCTAAAATCCTTACATGCTTACCTCTTAATTTAGCATCTTATAATGTTCTACCATGGCATGTATTTTTATCTTTATTATTATGTATAACCTGCAGTAGAATGCAAGCTCCATAAAGAAAATAATTTTTGTTTGCTAGATTCCTTATTTTATGCTTGGCTCTTACACAGTGAACCAGAAATATTTTAAAAGAATAAATGAAAATGCATTCATGGTTGTTATTTTATTGTCAACTTGAACTATATTTTAAAATAATATACTCTTACTTGGAGTAACAAAAGGAATTCTGAATGCAGTTTACTATATTTTGAATTTTGCCTTACTATTTATTTATATACTAGAAAATAAG
>NW_016807895.1:1538269-1564921 GCF_001698545.2 Rhinopithecus bieti
AATTGGAAAAAACTGCTTTAAAGTTCATATTTTTCTTTAATGAATCCATGTGCTTAGTTGAAGTGACTTTTATTAGGTCACTCAGCGGGTAATCTTCAAATTGCCATCACCACACCCATTTTTAAATCCCAAGGATTTTAAATTTTTGTTACAAATTATAAAGCATTTTGTAGTACTTGTTAAACTTCAAAGTATGTTTTTGAACACATAACTTCCATCTTGTGAAATCTTTTAAAAATATTAATAGGCCAGGCACAGTGGCTCACACCTGTAATGCCAGCCCTTTAGGAGGCCAAGGCAGGTAGATCATGAGGTCAGGGATGGAGACCATCCTGGCCAACATGGTGAAACCCCGTCTCTACTAAAAATATAAAAATTAACTGGAAGTGATGGTGCACGCCTATAGTCCCAGATACTCGGGAAGCTGAGGCAGAAGAATTGCTTGAACACAGGAGGCGGAGGTTGCAGTGAGCCGAGATGGCACTACTGCACTGCAGTCTCAGGACAGAGCGAGATTATATCTCAAAAAAAAAAAAAAAAAAAAGAATATCTTAATTATTAACCACTTTGAAGAAGTAAGAATACTTAGATAATAAATAAATAAATATAAACTTAATTGACATACCAAATATATAATAGAAAAATCTCTAAAACGTTCTTATTCTGGCAGAAGGTTTGGCAAACTACTGCCCATGGACCATATCCAATTTGCCACCTGTTTTTGTTAAAAATGTTTTATTGGAAAATAGCCAGACACATTTTTCATGCATTGTCTATGGCTTCTTTTGTATCACACAGTAGAGTTAACTAGTTGCAACAGAGACATAATGCTTGCAAAGCTGAGTAATATTTACAAAGAAAGTTTTCCAACCTTTGCACTAGTAGATGATAAGGGTCTAGTTCTGTGAAATGGAAAGGACAAAAACTCTATGACTTCCTTGACGTTTCTGGAATATTAAAGTCAGTTACTGCAAGCCGTATTTGCAAATATGACAGACCAAGTTAGTCAAACAGTAAAAGTGAGAGTTATCATAAAGAACACAATATAATTTTGTGAAGTTTAGATACCAATGCTATGTTGGGATAAATAAATGTAGTAAAGATGGATTTTAACAAACACATAAAAACCTGTCAGGTTAAATAGCCACTCAGTTGTGTCGTGGTTTGCTGTTTGTCAAGGAATACAATCTATTCTACTTAAATGCTCCTCCAGTTCTACATCCAAAGTGTTTTTTCTAAAGTTTTTGTCAAAGTGCACTAATGCTTAAAAGCATCTTGTGCCTAATATAGAGATCTATTGAACACTGTGCTTATCCTCGGTTTGAAGAAATTCTTCAGCAGTCAGGCTCACCACATAAGAACAAAGAGTAACAACCATGACACTGCTTGTTAGAAACAAATTTTGATTCTGGTCACTTTCGGTCACAGCTGGGGTAGGTGGTAAGTAAAAATAGTTTTGTCACTTATAGGAAGAAATGGAAAATTATTCCATAATTACCAATAAATAGAACAAGATGAAGAAAAAAACTGGAATAACCATGCAATTGAGTTCAGTAAAGGATAAGTTACCTAAACCACAGGGGAAAACTGGAAGCATGTGGGAGGCACAGAATATTAAAGTGTTACTCTCCAAGTGTACTACCCATTTCTCTCTAAGAAATCACTATAAAATTTAGTGTCTGAAGCTGATCCCAATCTTGTATTAAATCATAAATCTGCAGTTTTGGCAGTGTTTGAGGGGAAAAGACCTATTTCTGCTTTATGTGACATCACTTGGGGTGTCGCAAAGGGCAGCTGAAAGACAGATTTGTTTGTTTGCTCACTTGCATGTCTAATGGACTGCTGGGGTCCCTCAGCTGAGAACTCACTAAAAGACTGTCAGGAAGAATGCCTCCATGTGGCTACATGGCGTCTTCAAATCATGTTGGCTGTGTTCTAAAGGCAAGCATACTAAGAGAGAGTCAGGAAGTGCTATACTGTTTTTAGCTTCAGATATCATGTTTTAGCACCTCTGCCACAGTTCAAGGGAAAGGTACATATGCTCTACCTTTTGACGGTACAGTAGCAAAGTTCTAAAAAGAACACAGAAAGAAACTACATATATATTTTTAAACTATTTAGGGGAAATACAGATACTTCTTGACTCCTGGTGGAATTACATCCTGATAAACTGATTGTAAATTGAAAATATTATAAGTTGAAAATGTATTTAATACACCTAAACTATTGAACATTATAACCTGGCCTAACTTAACTTAAACATTCTCAGAACACTTACATTAACCTACAAGTGGGCAAAATTATTTAAGAAAAAACCGATTTTATGAGAAAGTGTTGAATATTACCTATAACTGACTGAATATTGTACTAAAAGTAAAAAGCATATTAGTTGTATGGGTACCCAAAATATGATTTCTACTGAATGTGTACCAATTTTGCACCATCATAAATGTCAAAAAGCATCAGCTGGACCACTCTGATATCATCTGTGTAATCTGCCATACTGAGGGTAAAACGTCATTTTAAACAGTATCTATGCCATCACTTACTTTCAAATCTTGTTGACATAGGAAACACTGAATATGCTTTGTATTATATTGCATCTTACATAAAAATAATTTTAGAAAAAACGTGGGAAGAAACTCATGCAAGTGAACTGAAAGTGTTCTAGGCGTCAAGTTAATTGTTTTTATTTAATTATAGTATTTATTTTGCAATGTGAATGAAAAATAAAATGCAGTGAATAAAATGACTCAGAGTTTAATTTGCTGATGTTCGTCATATACCGAGTGTTACAGAGTTGAGAGTGATTGTTGAATAGCAACAGAATAAATCAAAGTATGTAAGTTCTTCTGTAATTAGTAAGAGTACAGCTTCCTATTAGCAGATGGCTGGATACACAAAGCATTGACTTGGTAACATTTTCCTGATAATTGGTCCCGTGGAGCAGTTCTTATGAAGAATGCTTAATGCCAAATGTGACGCCTGATTGAAATCCTACAGGATGATCCCTTTTCTATTATCATGAGTGTTTTATAACTTCTTAATCCTTTCAACGGTTTCGAAAACACTGATTGAATGCTGGCCAGCCCTCCAGGTAGGTGCAAGTGCTAGCTGATTCATTGTACCACTGAGTACTTAGGGAGAGATTGGATGAATCAAAGGTCAGGGTCACTTTTCATCACCTTCCTACCATGCTCAGGTTTGCTGAAATTCATTCTTTCATTGTAGTCAAGTATTTACTTACACAAAAAACACTAAGAAACACTAAAAACATTAATTTATTAGTTCACTGTTATTTAAATTCTTGCTCAATTTTAGTGAAAAACTTCAGGAAGTTAAAAGGGGGGGCATGGTGATATGATTATGCCAGAACTGATAATACCTGTAATTGTTTGTTTAAAATACAAATTACAAATATAAATAACCCAATCGACAAAACATAAAAGAGGAAGAATGGGGTTGTCATGAAAGTAAATTATACTACAATTTTGAACACGTTGTATTTGATTTTTTTTTTTTTTGTAGTTGATGGGATTTGTCAAAGGGTCTAGCTAATAGCACGTGAATGATACTTGAAGCACTAAGAATGCATGGGATCACTCTATTCTTAGTTTACATCAACAGCTCTTCAATTCCATTGAGAAAGTATATGTCTGTTTTACTTTAGATATTCTACTTAGTTTTACCAGAAACATACATATGCAAAACTAATTTTGATCAATATCATAATTTACCATGTGTCTTCCTCATTCACAGGATATCCTCACTTTTCTGTGATCGTTTGCTCATCAAGTCTTAGTGCGTGACTGAGACCGTTGGGAATCATTTTGTCTTTAGTCTCTTAGGGAGGTAACATGGAATATTATTCCAAGAAAACCAGTAAAATTATGAAGACAGTTTAAAAAATAAATGAATTATTTGAAGGAAAAAAATCAAATCACACTGTTGATTTTCTGATATGTGTATATTAGAGTCAAAAGGAATAAAGGATGGTGTTAAATTTTATGAGTATGGAAGTGGTGTAATGTTTACCATCTGCTCTTGAAGCCAATCTTTTCTATTGCACAATATATTCAGTCAATCATTACCCCTGTGCAGCTATACATGGCACATAAATTAGAGGGAGGAAATAGTTTGCTCTGGTACAGTAAATCCTAAATAATAATTTTGAATATTGAAAATGAAACATTTCTGTAAAAACAGAAGAGTTATATACATTGTGAGCAATCTCATTCTTTCTGAGGACAATAAAGGGATATTTCTAGCTATGAATGTAAATGTACATTAAATACATACTGAATGATAAATAGTTGAAATAACATTAAACAATTGCCAGGGTAAAAATAATGAAATGATATGACTGCAATGGCATGCTTCTCCTTGAGTAAACTTTTCCATCTGAATTATGAGTACAATAAATGGACATATTTATTAACTCCATTTGTGCTAGAGGCAGTACATATTAAAATATTAGTTCCACTTGCTTTTCAATGTCATGCTCATATCCTTTATAACTTTAAGGAGATTTATGTATTTGTTGGAGGTTTTGTTTATCTAGGTATATGATTTGCTAATTTTGTTAGATAAAGACTTGCAGAAACTGAGAAAACGATCCAATTGTGCAAATATTCAGAATTTTTATTAGGGTGCCAAGTATAATAAACTATATGTCTACATTCTTTGATCTGTTTCTGAGAAGACGGTTTTAAAAAAATGGACTGTCATTAAATATTTCAGTTTATCTCCATGGATCTCAATGAAATCAAATCATGTAATAAAGGCTGAAACTTCATCTTGCAGCATAATATGCTCCTGTCACATTTTATTAAAATGACAAGGTTTAAACCATAATTCATGTGTGCAGGTTTGTTTCTCATTATTCACAGTTATTCTTTTGTCCTTAAGATTTCCAGTTTAGAAATGCTATTCAAAATTTAAGACAGTAAGTAAAGCTCTCACAATTACAGCAAAGGTATATTTTGTTTGCTACTGAATAATTTATATTTATAGGAAAACCTTCCCTTTCTCCCAAATATTGATTGTGTGTGTGTGTGTGTGTGTGTATGTATATATGTGTGTACATACATTTGTTATACTTAGAAACAAGGCAAAATTCTACTATTTGAATGTTATGTTGCATGATAAACATGAATATTTAAAGTATATCTTATTTTAGACTAATCTTGATCTTACCTACATAATCAAACCAATATACCTTACCATTTTAAAACGCGAATCACTACTATCAGATGCCTGCTCAAGCTGCATTTGCATGAGCGGTTAGCAGGTTTTTTCTCCCACTCCGCATCTCTTTCTACCTGCCCTAGCTGCTCACTCCGTCAAATTAATATACCACCTGACATCTGAGATACCATTCTTGAGGCATCAGAATTTTTCTTACAAAATTGAATTAACCTATCTTGAAAGCAAATATGTCCAAGGAAGCCCAGGAGGGGTGACTAGCCTGACCATAATTTTGTATATATCATATATATATAATAATACGCTATTAATCCCGTAATCAGTACCACTTTATTTTGTTTTCTTTTCTTTTTCTTGTGACTGGAGTCTCTTCTGTGACCCAAGGCTGCTGGCAGTGGCATGGATCTTGGCTCACCACAACCTCCCACCATCCGCACAGGCCTCCCACGCTGCGGCGGCGATTCTCACTAGCCGCTCAGTCCCTGCCCACGTACGCTTGGCGCTGACCAGGCTGCACACCGGCTGTCAGCTCGACTGCCCTTTTGCTTATTCTTCGTAGTACGAGAACCGGATCTTTCATCTCAGTCCGCCTGGTCACTCCGAACTCCTGGAGCCGATAATGCTTGCCCTGCCTCCAGACCTCCCAAAGTGCTGGGATTACAGGCGTGAGCCACCGGCTGCTATAACCCATTTTTTAAAGCCCTTGAACAATTAGCAAAGACAAATGTAATCACTAGCTGACCATGATCAACGCATTCGATGAACAATAAATAGGACAGCAAAGCGCCTAGGGAATTGACTCAAATACTGTGCTTGGAACTTATTTCTATGAAAATAAAGGCCAACCCAATCAGTGATCCAATGGTATATTGTCATAAAATCTGTTTAGACCAATTGAGTTTGTTATTTTATCATGTGATTTAACAGCATTTACCCATCATTCGATACGGGCGTTACACCAGAAGGAAATTCGAAAGGCATTCTCGTTTAATACTCACTATTGAAAAAAAGAAAACACATGAAGTTTATTCAGAAGCACAATCCATGAAACATTGCTTGTAATATCATCATGCCGAGAAAGGTCTTTTAAATTGCGACGCTTATCACCCAGCATAACCCACGAAGCGAAAGTTTAGTCAAATTGACTACATAGCCGAGACTCATGGCAAAGAAATCGACACCTTAGAAAAATTACTTGGCACATTTTTCCAATACACTGGTACTACACATTTTCTCCCTCATATCTACTACCGACTACCCCAAAAGTATTAAATCAAATAGATCCAAAACAGAGCGGAAAATGTGTAAATGCTATCAAGGAAAGTAATATCCAAAAGCGGGCGAACACGTTTCTTTTTCTTCTTTTTTTTGTTTTTTTTTGCTCATTTTTTATTTGCTTTTCTTGAGACAGGAGTCTCGCTCTGTCGCCCGCGCCTGGAGTGAGCACGTGGGCCGATCCTCATGCTCCACTGGCACAGCTCCGCATCCCCGGGTTTACGACACCATTCTCCCCCTGCTCAGCCTCCCGACGCTATTGGGACTATACGGCGCCACGCCACCCGCCTAGCCCGCTAGTTTTTTTTGGGGGGGGGTTTTAATTTTTTAGCTGAGATGACGGGGGTTTCCGATTAGCCAGGATGGTCTCGATCTCCTGACCACTCGCCGATCCGCCCGTTCGGCCTCCCCAAAGTGCTGGGATCACAGGCTTGAGCCACCGCGCATCCTGGCCCCGTTTCCTTGCAAGAGAAGCTGGGAAAAAATAGTGGATTTATCAGGCTGGTAATAAAATTAAAACTACATTCAGTGCAATTTTTATTCCAACCCAGCATTTCCGTATTGAAGTATATCAATTAAAATTTACTAAAAGCTGCAAGAAAAAATTATAATAGTACATTTACAAACCACTCATATGTATTAACCAGCTAGAAGAAACTTGTCTCAATTAAATAAAATATTTTTTCAAATCTAGATTCATTCTGATATATTTTAGTTTGATGAATTACTAGTATTAAAAAAAAAAAGTGCAGGCCGGGCGCGGTGGCTCAAGCCTGTAATCCCAGCACTTTGGGAGGCCGAGACGGGCGGATCACGAGGTCAGGAGATCGAGACCATCCTGGCTAATACGGTGAAACCCCGTCTCTACTAAAATACAAAAAACTAGCCGGGCGAGGTGGCAGGCGCCTGTAGTCCCAGCTACTCGGAGGCTGAGGCGGGAGAATGGCGTGAACCCGGGAGGCGGAGCTTGCAGTGAGCTGAGATCCCGCCACTGCACTCCAGCCTGGGCAACACAGCGAGACTCCGTTTCAAAAAAGAAAAAAAAAAGTCCAAAAACAACAGTAAGATATATATTAAAGAAGATGAGTTATATGGCAAGCTGGCCTCAAACACCCTTTCTGTATCACACTACATTTCTGATGACACAAGATAATATATTTTTAAATTAAGAAAGACTTATTGAGATATAATTTCCAAGTAGTAAAATTTTACAAATTTTAAGTGTATAATTGTATTGATTCTAAAAATACGTAAGCCATATGTAAAGTAGATTTATATTTCCTTCTCCCCCAATATTTTCTCTTCTACTTACATTCATTTTCCTCCTCAACCTCTGGATCCTGAAAATCACTGATCTTTATTCTCTCACTTTAATTTTGCCTCTGTTACATTGTCATATAAATGGAATCATAACACAGCATAGTCTTTTGTGTCTGTCTTCTTTCATTTAGCCTATTTTTTAGATTAACCCATATATCTGATTTAAAATATTTCTTTCTGGGGCATACCAAAATAGTTTATTCCGTCACTATTAGGCACACATCTATTTTTAGTTTTAGGTTATTAACAAATTACTGTGGACATTCAAGTATATTTTGTGTGTCTATCTGCAGTATAAGAGTTCTCATTTCTCAACTCAACATCCTTGCCAACGCATGATATTGTTATTTGAAATGTACCTTTTCCAGTGATTATGTAGAAGTATTAGACTGTTAATTTTCATTTCTTTAATGACAAATGATGTTAACACATTTTTCATGTTCTCGTTTACCATAAACTTGCACACACCCATATTATTTGGTGAACTGTCTTTGTCTATTTAATCAAGTGGCCTGTCCTTTATTTGTTGAGTGCTAATAGTTTTTACTTATGTATTTGATTTGAAAATACTTTCTCCCACTTTGTTAGTTTGCCTTTTTAACTTACTGTCGGTGTCTTTGGATGAAAAAAAAAGTTTAATTTTAATGAAGGCTAACATTTTTGTATGTTACTGTTTGTGCTTTTATGGCTTGTGTAAGAAATCTTTGCCAAATGCAAGTTGGATTTCCCCCCAGGATTGCTCCAAAAGGCTTTATAATTTTAGCACTTACATGTAATCCTATGATCCTTTTCAAATTAATTTTTTATAAGGTGTGAAAAAAAGTAAAGATTCTTTTAAAATATAAATACCTAATTCTTTAAGGAACAAATGTTGAAAATGCTGCCCTTTTCAATAAAAGCGCTTGACATCTTTGACAAAAATCAGCTGGTCACATTCACGTATGTATTCAGGTATGGGTATTATGACACTATTTTTTTCATGAATCTACATGTCCAACCCTATTCTACAGTATCTTGATTGCTGTATACTTCCAGTAAGTTTTAAAATTGCAAAATGTAAGTGCTTCAACATTGTACTTCCTTTAAAAAAATTATTCAGTGCCAGGTACTGTGGCTTATGTTTGTAATCACAGCTCTTTGGGAGGGCAAGGCAGGAGGAATGCTTGAGGCCAGAAGTTTGATACCAAGCTGGTCAATATAATGAGACCCTTTCTCTACAATTTTTTTTAAATAGCCAGGTGTGGTGGGGCTCACTTGCAGTTCCAGCTACTCAGGAGTCTGAGGTGAGAGGATTACTTGAGCCTGGGAAGCTGAGGCTATAATTAACTGTGATAACACCACTGCACTTCAGCCTGGACAACAGAACAAGAACCTATCTTAAAAAATTAAAATTAAAATGAAAACAAATAAAATAAAGATTATTTAGCATAATATAAGCTATTTGCATTTCCATATAAATTACAAATTTAGTGTTTAATTTTGTCAAACAAAATTGGGATTCCAGTTGAGAGTGCATTAAATCTGGTGACATTAGGGGGACAATTGACATTTTAAAATATGTAGGCTTCTCACAGATGAACATAGTGTGTATCTCCATTCATTTATGTTGTCTGAATATATTTTAGCAACATTTTGACTGTATAGGTGTTACACACACTTTATTAAAGTTTCCCTCAATATTTTGTATTTTTGATAGTCCTGTAAATAGTGCTATTCTCCAACTACAAATTTCCCCTTATTTGTTGAAAGTACATAGAAGTAAAGGTTTTAATAAATAATACATGAATCTTGCATTCCATAGAAGTTAAACTCACTTCTCAATTCTAATGGAATGTTTGTAATGCATTTATAATGTTCTACATTGATGACCTGTTATTTGTGGAAAAAAAGTTTTGTTTGATTTTCCTCCTCCGTAGAAAATCTCTATGTCATGCAGCCATTTTTACCATCTTATTTCATTGCTCGACTCTCTCCCACATTGTACAATAAAAACAGTGACAACAGATCTCCTGTCCGTGTTACTGAACATATCAGAGTTCGATCTGTCTTTAGTATTGAATACATCTCAGCTTTTCAATTATTTTTCACAAATGCCTTTATCAAATTGAGGGAGTCTCCTTCTCTTTCTAATTCGGCAAATAATTAAGTGTTTAATTTTACAGATGATTTTTCTGCAAGTATTAAAATGACAATGTTTGTTTAAAGTCTCTATTGTGAATTATGATCATTTGGGGATAGTAAATATTGTATGATTTGAATGAACAACATTTATTCATAACATGTTTTATCCTTTATAATTTACTGCATTCAGTGCCAGGTGCACAATTCATGGGGCCCAGTGCAAAATGAAATTATAGGCCCTTTTTTCACAAAGCAAGTAAAGAGTGCCATTAAGGGTACTAGGTTATACAGCTTGCCCTTTCTTCCACTTCTTTTTGTTTTCTTATTTTTTATTTTTTAACTTTTAAGTTCAGAAATACAAGTGCAGGTTTGTCACATAAGTAAACTCATGCAACGGGGGTTTGTTGTACAGATTATTTCATCACTCATGTTTTAAGCTTAGTACCCATTAGCTATTTGTAAATATACTAATGGTGTTTTCTGTTTGCCATTTAATATTGTTCTATGTAAAGAAAAAACAATATTTTATAATTTTAGAGTGACTTTTAACATTCATTCATATACTGTGCAACACTAGTTTAAATGCAGATGTAACAGCATTTAACTCCAATGTGGGATCACCAAAAATACACAGATCATATTATGTGGATCATACATATTTTATTTTCAACAGAAAAATGGAAACACTGAAAAAATGTAATTCAACTATTATTATTTTGCTTATTGATTGTATGCACACTATTAAGACTATCATTAGCTTACTGATGAGTTGGATAAACGGGGGAAAAATCTATAGACTGCTTTTTTTCACTTTACTTCTATGTCATGATTTTCAGCATAATTGGTTGGCCAACACAGAAATGTTCATATGGCAAATGCAGTTTCTTTGGATTGTCAGCACCTTTGCCTAATCAGTCATACCTAGTAATGGAAAGAGCACAGAATTCTCATGGCCTTGATGCATGGTTTTTCAGGAAGACTCTGAGTGTGCACTAGGTAAGCCATCCTAAAAGGTGTACCCTGTGTCCACTTGGAGTCTCAATGAACTGCCATGCAATGTGGGTTCACTAGCATCCTGAGTTCAAAGGGTGTCGGAAATGGTACGTGCAACTGGGGCAGCAAAGAACGAAAACATGCATTTTCTGTGACTCTCTGCTCACATGCATGTTCTATGATCAAATCAGAGTTTGCTTACAAAACAAAGTTTAAAGATACAATTAAGAATTTCAAGATGGTGACATGTGAGCATGAAACCAAATATGGGAACTCTACAAATGCTGAAGTCTGTCTAACTGCACAAGTCACAGGTCCATGGAGCTAGCCACATTACACATGTGAGATATGCGTGTGTGTGTGTGTGTATATATGTGTAAGTACAAATATTTTTTCATATTTTGCAAATCAGTATATTATTATGAAGCGAAAAACATTCAAATATTTTGTCCCTCACATTATAAATAAACAATGATAAACATCTTATTCTAGTTGTATTTACTCTGTAATATATTCACCTTTTTATGCACTTCACATGGAATTTTCTCATTTAAGTACCTCCAGGGAATTACAGTCTTTTACAGGCTCAACTAGTTGCAGTTATTTTATTATTATCATGACATGTTCTTATTACAACTATTGACATTTTCAAATATTTGATAGTGAGTCACTAAAGCTACCCCTTTTGTATGATACCTATCCCTGTGTCCATTTTGAGTCTCAACGAACTGCCTGTCATTATTTATAGAACACATGTTTTCTAACAGTGTTACCAAAGTCAATCTTAAATTCTCTCTGTAACCTAGGGACATAAAAGAATCAATGACATCCAAAGTATCCCTTTGAGGGACAAGAGTATAAGGGACATAATGAAAATACTGGAGTAGTGATCACAGGAATCTGAAAGTAATAAAATTGCGTAAAAAATATGTATACACATATACATACAAATGAATGAATGTAAAACTGATGAAATCTGAATAAAATCAGTGAATTGTATCAATGTCAATTTCTTGGGAGTGATATTGTACAAAATATGCATGATCTTAACATTTTGAGAAACTAGATGAAAGTATATGAGATATCTTTATTTCTTTCGACTGCATGTGAATCAACAGAAATCTCAAAATAATTTTTTTTTCTTAAAAAAAGGAAATGCTAAGGAGGAACATCCTTAGCACGAATCACCCAAAATTTGTATAACAGTGACATTCAAAGAGGTAATCTTTCTAATATTCTATGCAGGATCAACAACTTTTTTTCATTTTTTCTCAGTTTTAATGAAGAAAAGACACCATGTTTCTTATTTCTTCACCTCTTTGTTAACATACCATCAAAGTGTGAAAGTACTACTCTTGGATTCTAGCCTTATATAATTTTATTTTTACATAATATATTACCTTTAATTTTCAAATGTTACCTATGATGTTTGCATTCTGTTTTCACCTGGATTTGTAAATGAAATCCTTAGATTTAAATAGTTACAATAACCTACTCAGAGGAAAGGTAAACGTGCAAAGACAAAATTTTACCTTATTTTAATGCCACATTGACTAAAATCCAAGCTCCTAAAATTCTACACCCCTAAGGAGGAATTGGTCTCATGTTTGACATACAAAGATAGAGCAGGAACACTTTTTTGAATCCTGCAACGATGACAGGTATAACTCAGGGTTTAGAAATTTGCAGAATAACCAGATATATTTGCCACTTTTCAAAAGAGATTCTAAGGTATTGCTGTATCTATAACTTCTATAGGGATGTAAAATTTTCTGGTCAGCAGTTTCATTTACTTAGGAGTGGTTCATATTACTTCATAGTGGCTGTGATGTGGAAGTCAGCCAGAAACAGGGTGATAAAAGTGAAAGAGGTAATTATCTAGAGAACTAAAGCATAATATGCACTTGCGAAAAGACGAAAGAAAATGACTAGATGCTTGCTTCAAATAAAGAGGTGACATTATAAGTCCAAGGGAAGAAGCAATAATGTATTGTTTTATAGCTTATATATATGCACCATAAAGAGAAAATAGTGTGATACTTGGTAATGAGAGAAAGAGAATCTGCAGGAAGTCAGCTTTAGACATTTTAAGAAAGCCTCTTTAAATTGGCCAATGACTTCTGCAAGGACAAATTTTTTTATACCAGATATATATCAGAGAACAGATTTCATCCCTTAGTAACATCATAATCCAAGGATAATGTCTACCAATATTCCCACATTTGCATAATTAGGAGGGATTTTTTTTTTCTTCTCTAGTTGAACTATGATCTGGAAATACGGGTGAGACTAGCATTTTAATTGCTCCTTATTGGGGACATATCTGTAATCTTGATAGTATAAAGGTTCATTCTTTTTTCATTTTGCAATTATAAGTAATTTGTGGGGGAAATTCTTATAGACTGAATATGTGGCTACCACTGCTGTAGAGAGAATATTTTCCAAAGACTTGTGGAACAGTACCTCTGTTTTCAAATGCTCCTTTATAATGTGCCCTTGCTGCTCTCCTATCAGTAGGTAAAACCTAATTTCCTCCTCCGTAAATCTGTGTGGGTTTGTGACTGCTTTGACCAATAGATTGTAGTGGTGGTGCCACTGTTTCACTCCCAAATCTGGGTTAAGATGGTTTTTCTCATGATTGTTGGAACTGGCATGCTTAGAGTGCTGAACTAAAGTGTAAGAGGTCTGACTTCCTGAGGCCACTTGCTATGTGGAAGCCAAACAACACTGAGAGACTACATGAGGCTCCATGGTTACTACAAAATATTCATAGGTATGTGATGGCATCACACTGTGATTTTAATTTTTATCTATCTCTATCTAATGATAGATAAAATTGTGTATCTTTTCATATGCTAAGATATTATCTGTATATCTATGCTAAGTGTTTAAATCTTCTGCCTGTTTATTTCATTTGGACTATTTCCTTATTATTTAAAATTGAGAGTTCTTTATGTATTCTGAATACAATTTCATTATCAGGTACATACTTGCAAATATCTTTCCCAGTATTAAATTGTTATTTCACTCTCTTAACAATATCTTTTAAAAAGAAGATGTTCTTAATTTTAATAAAATTCATTATGTAAATTCAACCACCTTTTATGGATTGTGCTTTTAATATGGAACTTAAGTAACTTTTCACTGATTTTTTTTTCTATGTTTTTGCCCATGAGTTTCATAGTTTTAAGTTTTATTTTCAGGGTCATGATCCATTGTGAGTTTTTTTAGCATATAATATAACATATGGATTGAGATTCATTGTTTTTGCATGTAGATATACACTTGTTCCAGTTTCATTTGTTAAGAATATATATTTCTCCACTGAATCATCTCTGTAACCTTGTTGAAAATCAAGTGAACATATGTAAATTGTCTATTTTTAGACTCAGTATTCTGATCCATAGTGTGGTATGTCTAAATGGATGACTGTAACACAGTATTTTGAATATTGCAGCCGTATAGTAACTGCTGTATGTATGTAGAGCTTCTTCTCTTATTTTTCAAAACTGTTTTGGTGACCCTACTGACTTTTTATTTCTAAATAAATTTTAGAGTTAAATTGTCCATTTCTACAAACAAACTGGCTTGTCTTTTGGTTAGCATTGCATTATATAGATTGGGGAACAAGTAGTATCTTAAAATATTGAGTTTTCCAGACTATGACATTGTGAATTTATCTTGTGGTTGATATTTTTGTATTTCTATAAATATCCGTTGGTATTTGGGGGAACAACATTAAGTTACTGGAAAATGTTTTGCTCCTTTAGAATCTTGCTTTGTGAGCTGGAATAAGAGCAGTTGTTTGTTTGTTTGTTTGTTTGTTTTGGGGTTAATTTTGCCTCACTACTGAGACAGACTCTTCTAGGTTCCCTACTCAGAGTCCATTATTTATATGTGTATTCTTTTTTTATTGAGGGAAATAGTCATTATTCCTGGTACTGTGTGAGCTTAGGGTTTCATTGTTTTTGTTACTTTTGGGTGGTTCTTTCTCATTTTCACCCAGTGCTCTTCCGGTCACAATTCGATTAATATCTATTGAAAACTTAAGATCTTCAGAATTCTCTCTCAGTTCGGCTCTCTCTGCTCAGAATTTTGTTTCATTATGTCTAGCTGTTTTGTTCTCCACCTACTTCCAGCTCTGTCTCCTCATCTCAGTGAGACATACTTGCTCTATCTGGGTTTTCCCTTCTCTTGTGGTCTAGCAACTTTTCTCCAGGCATTAAACTGAAGAAATCATAAGGTTACCTCATTTATTTCCCTTCTCCAAGTAATTATTGTCCTTCATTGATAAACAACATATTGAGGAGCATTATTCCTCTGTGTGTGTATGTGTGTGTATGGGTGTGTATATAAATTATCTATCAGGTGTGAGAGTAAATCCAATCCTTGTTTCTCCATCTTGACTGAAAGTGGAAATGACTGGTTAATTTTGTTTAACGTTTGAAAAATTTTTGTAAAGATAGGAAGAACTCACAGGACTGAAGGTCAAAGAACAAGTAAAGGAAGAGGGAACAGGGACCCTACAGAGTCCTAAGACTAGTAAGCATTCCACAATCTTGTGGAGATAAAGTTTATCTCTTCATTATGTTGTAGTATTGAATTCTAGGAATTGGCTTAGCTTTAATTATATGTATGAATGAATATTATATCCTTTTATCAGAAATAGCAAGAAATATGAAAGGAAAAATAGAAAATGAGGGAAAAGTAAGGGAAGGGAAGATAAGAACACCTGCGTCTTTCAAGTGCTTGGTGGTGGCACTAATCTCTATAATCCCTTCAGGGACATGATATTATTTTTGATTTACTATTTTTCTAGGTAGAGGTAGCTCTAATGGCAGATGGTAGCATGGGTCATGAAGGGAACATTGCCACTACTGGGGATGGAGAAGTTGTTCCTTTTGGCAAAAAAGGTTCATTAGAGTTTACAAACTCAGTGTCCTCAGCTTTATGAGGGTCCTCCCACACATCCCCATTTCAAGCTGCATGTTCCCATTCTTTTCCAATCAATGCCCTCACTTTAACGATAGACACTTGGAGACGCTGTACATGCATCTCTCATTGCAGGTCAACCACTCACATGATAAGAGCTTGTGTCTGTTTTTCCACAATTTCAGCTCTTTCTCTACAGGAGATAAGACTCTCACTCAGGTTAATCCTAGCAGATTCGAGGCTCAGTATCTGCTTCTGAAGTTGGGAGACAGAACCCCTGCGTTCAGGGATCTTCTACCTCAGCAAAATTTCTAGGGGTTCAGTGGTGTGGGGCCTGTTGAGATATTCCTTTTAAGGTAATGATACGTTTCTTCATTTGACCCCTCCTACAACCAAGAAAGAGGCACAATTGCTAGTGGACCTATTTAGATTTTGGGGGAAAAACATTCCACATTTGGGTGTGTTACTCTGGCCGATGTGTCAAGTGACCCAAAAGGTTGCCGGTTTTGAGTGGATCCAGAACAGGAAAAAGCTCTGCAACAGGTCCAGGCTGCTCTGTAAGCTGCTCTGCCACTTGGAACATATGACCCAGCAGATCCAGTGGTACTTCAGTGGGAGATAGGGATGCTGTTTGGAGCCTCAGGCAGGCTTCCATAGGTGAATTGCAGCAGAGGCCTCTAAGGTTTTGGAGCAAGGCCCTGCCATGTTCTGCAGATAACTACTCTCCTTTTGAGAGACAGCTCTTGGCCTGTTACTAGGCTTTGGTGGAAACCGAGTGTTCAACTATGAGTCATCAAGTCACCATGTGTGGTGGTGGCACCACTCACCATCAGCCTAGTGACCCACTAGCAAAATTTTTGCTTCTTGTTCCTGTGACATTACATTCTGTTGGCCTAGAGGTCTTAGATCCAGAGGGAGGAATGCTGCCACCAGGAGACATAACAGCAATTCAATTTAACTGGAACCTTTTCCAGAGAGTCTATTAAACTGGAAGTTAAGATTGCCACCTGGACACTTTGGGCTCCTCTTAACTTTAAGTCAACAGACTCAGAAGGGAGTTACAGTGTTGACTGGGGTGACTGAATCAGATTATCAAGATGCAAACAGTATATTACTCCACAGCAGAGGTAAGGAAGAATATGCATGGAATACAGGAGATTCATTGGGGCATCTCTTAGTATTACCATGCCCTGTGATTAAAGTCAATGGGAAACTACAAAAGCCCATTCTGAATAGAACTGTAAGTGGTCCAGACTCTTCAGAAATGAAAGCTTGGGTCACTCCACTAGGAAAAAATCTAGGACCTGCTGGGGTGCTCACTAAAGACAGAATGGGTAGTAGAAGAATGTAGTCATCAATACCAGCTAGGACCACATGACCAGCTGCAGAAAGGAGGATTGTAACTGACATAAATATTTCCTCCTTCTTTTGTTAAAAACATGTTTGTTTTTAATACACTTGTACTAAGAAAATATTTTATTTTCTTTCCTTTCCTTTTTTCCTTTTTTTTCCTATTTCATTTTATTTCCTTTTCCTTTCTCACATGACATAACATTTATTTACTTCATATCAGCACTTAAGTGTTGTTTACTTTATGTAATAGTATTTGCATTGGGGATTGGTACATTTCCGGTTATACGAAGGATGGTTGTATTACATTAGGCATAATTATGACCTCATTATTGTCTTTATTTGAAGATTATGTATGATCTCAGGAGATGTGTTTGGGTTCAAGTTGACAAGGGTAGACTTCTAATGGTTAATACTGAGTGTCAACTTGATTGGATTGAGGGACATAAAGTATTAATCCTGGGTATGCCTGTGGGGGTATTGCCAAAAGAGATTAACATTTGAGTCAGTGGGCTAGGGAAGGGAGATTCAACCTTAATCTGGTAGGCACAATCTAATCAGCTTCCAGCAAACATAAAGCAGGCAGAAAAATGTGAAAAAAAGAGATGGACCTAACCTCCCAGGCTACATCTTTTTCCTATGCTGGATGCTTCTTGCCCTCAAACATTGGACTCCAAGTTCTTCAGTTTGGGGACTCGGACTGGTCCTTAGCTTGCAGATAACCTATTGTAGGATCCTGTGATTGTGTAAGTTAATACTTAATAATACTTAATAAACTCCCCTATATATAATATATGTAATACTTATATATATGATATATATTACATATATTATAATAATATAGGTAATACTTATATATATGATATATATTACATATATTATACATGTAATTATATATGTATTGTGTATACTAGTTCTGTCTCTCTAAGAGAACCCTAATACAGGGACTTTTTCAATCCTCACCCTTCTCCCACCCTTCACCCCCAAATAGGCCCCAATTTCTGTTGTTCTCTTCTTTATGTTCATGTGTACTGAATTTTTGTTTTCATTTATAAGTAAGAATATGCAGTATTTGGTTTTCTGTTTTTGCATGAATTCACTTAGCACAATGGTCTCCACTTCCATCCATGTTGATTCTAAGGCCATGATCTCATTTTTTATATCTGCATACTATTCTATGGTGCATATACACCACATTTTCTTTCTCCAGGCCACCCCAATGGGCATCTAGGTTGATTTCATGTCTTTGCTATTGTGAATAGTGCTGTGATGAGCATATGAGTGCATGTGTCTATAATAGATGAATTTATATTATTATGGGTATATAACCAATAATGGAATTGCTGGGACAAATGGCAGTTACAAGCTATTTGAGAAACTTCCAGACTGCTTTCCACCGTGACTGAACTAATTTATATTCCTACTACCAGTGTATAAGCATTCCTTTTTCTCCACAACCTCACCAGCATCTGTTGTTTTATGACTTTTTAAAAGTAGCTATTCTGACTAGAGTGAGATGGTATCACATTGTGGTATTAATTTGCATTTCCCTAATGATTCATGACATTGAGCCTTCTTTCATATGCTTGCTGGCTGCATGTATGTCATCTTTTGAGAATTGCCTGTTCATGTCCTTGCCCATTTTGTAATGGGGATGTTTGCTTTTTGCTGGTTGATATGCTTGTATTCCTTTATAGATTCTGGATGTTGGGCCTTTTCAGAGACATATTTTGTCAACATTTTCCTCCCATTCTATGTGTTATTTATTTACTCTGTTAATAGTTTCTTTTGTTGTGCAGACACTTTTTAATTAGGTCCCACTTGTCAGTTTTTGTTTTTGTTGAATTTGCTTTTGGAGTCTTTTCAACGAAGTCTTTGCCTGGGTCAATATCTAGAATGGTATTTCCTAGACTTTTTTCTAAAGTCTAGTTTTAGGTTTTACATGTGAGTCTTTAATCCATCTTGAGTTGATTTTTGTGTGTAGTGAAACGTAGAGGTCCAGTTTCAATCTTCTGGATATGGCTAACCAGTTAACCAAGTACCATTGGACAGGGAGTCCTTTCCATATTGTCTGTTTTTGTCAGCCTTGGCAAAGGTCAAATGGTTGTGCGTGTACAGCTTTATTTCTGGATCTGTTTACCTCTTCCACCAGTCTGTGTGTCTGATTTTGTACCAGTACCATGCTGTTTTGGTTACTGTGATCCTGTAGTATAATTTGAAGTTGAGCAGTGTAATGCATATAGCTTTGTTCTTTTTGCTTAGGATTGCTTTGGTTGTTAAGGCCGTTTTCTGTTTTCAAATTACTTTTAGAATTTTTTTCTAATTATTTGAAAAATATCATTAGTACTTGTACTAATGTACAATGTAAGAATAGCATTGAATCTGTAAATATCATTGGACAGCATGGTCATTTTGACAATATTTATTCTTCCTATCTATAAGCATGGAATATTTTGCCATTTGTTTGTGTCATCCCTGATTTCCTTCATCAATGTTTTGTAGTTCTTATAGAAATTTTTCTCCTTCCTTGTTAGCTGTGTCCAGAGGTATTTTATTATTTTTTGACTATTGTGATTGGAATTACATTTTGTACTTGGCTCTCAGCTTGGACATTATTGTTGTATAGAAACACTACTGATTTTTGTACATTTGTTTTGTTTCCTGAGACTTTGTTGAAGTTGTTTATCAGATCTAGGAACTTTTAGAGACTATGGGGCTTTCTAGGTGTAGTATCATATTATCTGTGACTTCCTTTCTTCCTAATTGGATGTCTTTTATTTATTTTGTCTGTTTGCTCTGGATAGTCTTTCTAGTACTGTGATGAATAGGAATGGTGACAGTGAGCATTTTTGTCTTTTCCTGGTTCTCCAGGGGAATGCTTCCAGTTTTTGCCCATTCAGTATGGTATTGGTTTTGCGTTTTTCATAGATGACTCTTATTATTTTGAGGTATGTATATTCAATGCCTAGTTTGTTGAGGAGTAAATTATTTTATTGCCTCAAGACAAGTAAATTTTAATGTCCATGCAATGGCATTCTAAAATGCCATCAAAAGTGATCTAATTTTATCTCCTTCTAGTACTCTTGTCTACTTCTTTCTTACAGTACTGTAGTTTAAGGAAATAAGTAGCATTTATTCACATTGAAAATATGGATTAATTTATTCTAGGACAGACTGAAAAAAAGTAGGAAAAGAAAAGGAAAGAATCCAGTCTTCTAATTTCTTCACTGGAGAATTTGTTCATATCTATGACCATTTTTCCACAAAGCATTTTTTCTCTTGCATTTGAGTATCAAAATTGATAGGAACACAATGATTCTTCTTCGTTCAATCTTCAAAATGCCAGAAAATCAGAATTTTCTAAAAAACGTTTCGTAATTATTTAAAGTGTTCTTCCAAAGTTAATGGACTTAATTTTGCTTAAATCTAATGGTTTATTTTTACCATAACTTTTACCCCAAATGTGTTAAAAAGTCATGACAAAGAAAGTATTTGCAAGCTACAATCTGAGTCCTGTGAGATGTTGGCATCTACTCAATTTTATTACATTAATTGATTTGTAAATTGTTTGAACAAATTTATAATTACTATAGTCTATATATTACTTAAAGTAGTTAAAAAACTCCTAAAATATATGACATAAAAACTCTTTCCAATCACAAAGAAAAATTATTCGCATATACATAAAAATTCCTTGTTTGACTTCCAGAAATTCCCATTTACATACAAATACATGGTACATATAAATATATAAAACATTATGCAGTATCATATATGCAGCTATATGTACTAATAAAGAAATATTTTATTATAACATATATGTTGGATCACCAAAACTTTTACCACTAACAATGACTCTTAATATATTAGATATTTAATGTATTCCATTTGTAATATCAGAAGTAAATTGCATTAGATATATAAGGTCTCAAAGCCCCCACTCGAGGAAACAATTAAATCCTCTCCCTTTTCCCCTTTTACACAGAATAAAATGCTGTTTTGAAGTCTGTGTAGATTCGTGCTTGGATATTTCTATAGAACATTCACGAGAAATGGAATACCTACATCAAAGTCTATATACATTCTGAAAATGTAATTAATTGCTCATTAAAAATTCATTTGAGTTAAAAATATCTGAATTCTCCCAAACAACGGGTTTTCTACGTTACAATGGTAACCAAATGTTACACCACTGCTTTAAAATCACCTACCAACAAATGGAAAGAAACAAAAAGATTATCACGAAATTAAATAGATCTTCCCCTTTTTGATATTTACATAGCTAGGACCGAATAGCTAAGATGCTTTGTTCCCAGTTTTAATAAGTTGCTTTTGTTGTTGTTTGTTTGTTTTGAGACGGAGTCTTGCTCTGTCGCCCAGGCTGGAGTGCAGTGGCCTAATCTCGACTCACTGCAAGCTCCGCCTTCCGGGTTCACGCCATTCTCCTGCCTCAGTCCCAGTAGCTGGGACTACAGGCGCCTGCCACCTCACCCGGCTAGTTTTGTGTATTTTTTTTTAGTAGAGACCGGGTTTCACCGTGTTAGCCAGGGTGGTCTCGATTTTCTGACCTCGTGATCCGCCCGTCTCGGCCTCCCAAAGTGCTGGGATTACAGGCTTGAGCCACTGCGCCCGGCCGACCCTATGTGTACTTAATTAAAACATCATGCAAGCTAAATTTTCTTTCAGAATCTGAAACTAGAATAACCCAATCAACAATATACACAACATTTTGTTTAATATTAAAACAATTTTCTAATGGGGGAACTATTAATATTTTCATCTCAAGATAAGAAAACATAGAAATACGGATATTTATCAATAAGTAAGCATGTATCTATGGTGAGTGTTTTCAAAACTTAAGACACTGCTTTTAAAGAAATTTTAGAAATTACTCTAGCAAACTGATCCATATGCAAAAGGAGACAGCACATTTAGACACATTTTCTATGAAAAGCATGCCTATGGAATAACTGCTTTGTCAGATAATACTTTTATTTTCCTATCTTATCATTTCTGAAAACCTAACATATGTCTGTTACTATTTCAAACACTTTTGATTTTGTGTGTCTTTAGAGGACCTAGATCTTATTTCTCAACTTTAAAATATTTTCTTATATTTTCCTTATTTCATTGCCTGCTTTCTATTACCTAAATACCATCAATTATATTTAAGACTAATCATTAGCACGATCAATGATTTTATCCTACAGTTACCTTGAAATCCAGAAACCCCAATGATTTAACACAATAAAAGATTATTTTTTTGGCCTAGAAAAGGTTACTGCAGTCTGATGGCTCTTTTGGTTAGTTTCTTTCTTGGCAGTGACTCATGAATCTGGTTCTCTTTCATTGTATGTCTCCATCATCCTAAGATGTGATTTCTATCTTACTTTAATATGGAAGACAACAGACAAAATATTACTTGGCCTGGAAGTAATGCATATCATTTCTGTTTGAAGTTCTTTAGCAAAAACTAGGGCTTACCTAAGTGCAAGAGGCCCAGGAAGCATAGTCTTCTGTGCTTCCTGGAAATAGGGACACACCAGGTGTTGGTGAGCAGTGATGTCAACAATTGTCCACCCAGACCAACGCAATAACCGAAATGGTGATCTAAGTGTATCCTAATAGGAGTTGCATTCCACTGAGTAAGAAAATAGGGTATGATTATATCATTCTGAATTATCCAACTCTCAGTAAAGAAAATATTATTTTGAAATCATCATGCAGAACACAAGTTTTTTTCTTTTCTATTGATATCCTAGTTTTTTTCGGGGGGAGTGGGGCAGAGTCCAAAGATTGTTAACTCATGTTCAAAGAGAGTTGAAGAAAAATTAACACATGTTACAGTAATATTGCCCTTCAAATAGACCTGTGTAACATCTTTCCAAGTTGATTGTCTTCTAATAATCTTTTAGAAAGTTTCACAGTGTTAGAACTTCTCCAAAGCTGTTTGCTTACAGATTGTACATTACATTGTGTTTTAAAAATATAGTCAAATTATAGAACATGTGTCCCAGAGAGCTGTTAGTTTTCAACACTTGTATAATTGCAATTGTGCATCTCAACAATTAGTAGTAGTTATCATTTGGGAAAATAAAGCCTCTGACTATTCAACTTGCAGGACTGAAATATTGAATTCAATTTGATACCATAAATGTGCTTCATGTGTATCCCAAGTACAAGGCACCAATATTATCAAGAATATCAACTAAAAGTATACTGTCAATTATGCTTGTTTCCCTAAAAATTTCTTACTAATGTTTCAAGATTACAGAGAAAACTCTCTCTGTTTATACTTTAATATTAATTATCCACTTATATGTTGAAACATTAGAAAAAATAAAACAAACACTACATTAAGACTCAGATAGATGTCTATTTCATTTTTTATCTAGGCTCTATTTAGTGAAATGTGCTATGGCTGAGTGTATAGGATAAATACATTAAATCTATGCATCTCAGACACTGATTAGAATGGCTAATTTCTAAAATCACTTCCTAAGCACTGGGATTCTGTGGTTTTAACAAACCATATGTCTAGCTTTATTGCAGTAATCATAGACTAAGCTCAAACTTCTATTATGGGTCAGAAGATGCCTTAGGCACATATGTTACATATAAGAAATTCTATTATTGACTCAGTTATAGATCATTTTGATTTGGCATGAAAACTGGGTACTTTATCTTGCTCTGCTCCAGTTTCCTCAGTTGACGATGAAAGTGTTACTGTCTGATTGTCTTACAGCGAGGACATTTTTGTCATACTGTTAGCTCTAATAATGTATAGAAAAAAATTTGGCCAGCAATACATGGTTTCCTGCTTTACAGCTGGGCTCTCCAACAGTTCCTTCTGTTAAGGTATGTGGGAGATATAGTGGGTAAGTAGTAAAAATCTTACGATGGAAAGAACGGATGTTGATATCATGGAGGTTAAGCAATTCCTTGACAATGATACACCTAAACAAAAAGAAGGAAGATGAGACAGTCAATAGACAATGAGGTTATAGAAGACAACTGCATTGAGATAAGTGGTCAGGAAAACAAGCAAACAATGCCGACAAAAACAGGACAGAAGCTAGATCTGGATCCTGAGCAAAAAGTCTGATGATCAACAGCAAATAGCGCTTGAAAGCTTGATAGTTCATAGCTAAGCTTTACTCTATCATGAAGATTGAAAAGCAATCATGCATGCATTGACTTTGATTCATAGGCATGTATTATAGCATGGTATTGCTATTTTGTTTTGGATCCAAAATGTAATGCTTGGTTTATATTTAATTTGAGAAAGAATTTGAAAAGAACAGTTGAAAACGTTAATGAGCACTTCCTCAAAGATGCCAACATTTATATTTACTTTTTTTTTTTTTTTTTGAGATGGAGTCTAGCCCAGGCTGGAGTGCAGTGGCAATGATCTCCTGCAAGCTCTGCCTCCTGGGCTCACGTCATTCTCTGCCTCAGCCTTCCGAGTAGCTGGGACTACAGGCGCCAGTCACTACGCCCATCTATTTTTTTTTTTTTTTTTTTTTTTTTTTGGATTTTTACTAGAGACTAACCGTGTTAACAGGTTTCACCGTGTTAGCCAGGATGGTCTCCATCTCCCGATCTCGTGATCCGCCCGCCTCCGCCTCCTTAAGTGCTGGGATTACAGGCGTGAGCCACCGCGGCCAGCCGCCAACATTATATTTACCTTTTTTTATGCTGATACTGAGATTCTATAAATAAAACCACCACATGGCCTGGGCACTCTTGCAGCATGTCTCAATTTAAAACTCCATTATTTTAGGGGGATCTAATTGTATCTTTGAGTAACTGAAAGTCTGTGATTATAACCATACACACTGCTATGCCACACTGGGAATATGCCCTAAATAATAAACAAAAGTATCCCATAGAAGACTAGTGAAAATTTGGAGAAAAACTAAATTACATTTTAAAAAATTTTTCTCGGAGTAAAGGAAGAAATATCATAGGCAGTTGCAAAGAGATAACAGAGATATATATAGTCAGATGGGTATGTGAGGAGGTTTCAAAAGGAAAAAAAAACATTATTAGTAAATCGTTAAATGCACGTTTAAATGTGGATACTTCCTCACAGTTTCTGTATGCAATGCTACAATGTTAGTAGCATGTTGCAAGCAATATGATAGTAATTTTCAGCTGCTTATAAGCATCAGGACTCTTACTTTTAAGGCTTTTGTATTATGAAAGAGCAATTACCATAGATTTTTTCTTCTGTTAGTAATGAGCACAACAGAAAATGTGTATGACTTTTTGTTGTTGTTTTGCTTTTTTGTTTTTTGCTGTTGTTGTTAAAACTGCACAAAATGTCATTCAAATTGCACATAAACTTTCACAATGTAAAACTAAAGCAGGGATACAGNAAAATTACCTAACAATATTTTATATCTAAGATGGTTCACTATGCTTGTTTTCTCAGCTTGTTGATAACTGTTACATAAATTATTAATCTAATCACTAATTTAACAAATAGCCAATGAGTGTTTACTGTATATTAGACTTTTCATGGACAAATTAAGGATACACTAATGAACTAACAGGAAAACTCCCTGCTAAGAGTAGTTTAGAAGAAGGATGAAAGAAGACAGACAGCACATGATAAATGTCATTTTATGTCTTAAAGAGTTCAGAATCAATTTTGTTACTCAGTAGTTTATTATCTTATCTTATTATCTTCTCATTATCTTATCTACACATAATGAGAAAAATAATTAAGGTATAAGAATAATATATTAAGTATATTACACTTAAAATAAGCATAATGTAGTTTCTATATAAGCCATTACAATAAGTATATAAATAAGTATAACAATAAACCATTAAATGAGAAGTCCAACTATTTAACTTCTAGAAATATAAATCTGGATATTATTTAGAAAATACGTTTTAGAATGTTTGGTCAATTTCCAGAAAATGTGACTCCAATTCTCCACTCTCAGCACTCCTATTGATGACCTCCTGTGTTTATCCACACTCTTTGCAATGTGACTTTCCAGCAACTCTCACTGTTTCTATTTCTCCATGCTTTTAATCTAGTTTGGCCTTACGAATTTTGGTTTATAGAATGGAAGTAGAGTGAGAGCATCGCAAATCTGAGTCTAAGCCTTATAAGCATTGTGTAGATCTGTCTCTCATTTGGACCTCAGAAATCATCCTGAGAAGATGTGCAGGCTCGCCTGCTGGAGGAAAAGGCACAGAGCTGGTGGTATAAATTGAGATTATTCTACAACAGCCAACAGCCAGCTGCCTGACAGACACATGACAGAGTCTAAGCCAAGACCATAAAATCCCTACCAAGTTAAGATCATCGGAAACATCTAGTTGCTTTGTAGACTCATGAACTTTGGAAAAATCATTATTTCTTTAAGCTATCAACTTTTGGGGTAATTTGTTTTCATTAATAGCTAAGTATGGCCAAAAAAAAAAAAAAAAAAAAAA
>NW_016807895.1:1565166-1570578 GCF_001698545.2 Rhinopithecus bieti
AAAAAAAAAAAAAAAAAGTGTTACCAAGGAAGACAGTTAGAAAACTGTTATAACAGTGTAGGCCACTGAAGATTTTGTCACGGATTAACAATCTCATATTAGAAATGGAGGAAAGAACAAAAACATATCTGGTTTATGTTTGGGAGATCAATTCTGGAGGACTTCTAGTTGGCTAATGGTTTGAATGTGGAAAATGACAGTGATTACTAAATGATATCCAATATTTATTTTTCACTGTTCTTTTCATTAGTAGAACTTTTTGATCATAAACGAAGGTGGAATCTTTCTGTAGTATTGAAACTGGCTCTATATAACCTCAGAAGAATAAGTATTATAAAGGGAAGAAGACATACTTTCTACTCATTGAAATAATTATTTCCCTGACATGTGTAATAATTTGATTATCTAATGGAAATAATTTTGGAATAACTGCTGATCAGTCTAGAAAATCTCTACTTAGAAAACAAATTATATGTTATTCTTTATCTTATTTTAATTTTAACTTGGCATAAAATTATTTTTCTACCTCTCAGTTTATATGTATTTTCAAAATAAATTATTAGTAAATGATTAAATGCATGTTTAAATGTGGATATTTCCTCACAGTTTCTGTATGCAATGCTACAATGTTAGTAGCATGTTGCAAGCAATATGATAGTAATTTTCAGCTGCTTATAAGCATCAGGACTCTTACTTTTTAAGGCTTTTTGTATTATGAAAGAGCAATTACCATAGATTTTTTCTTCTGTTAGTAATGAGCACAACAGAAAAATGTGTATGACTTTTTGTTGTTGTTTTGCTTTTTTGTTTTTTGCTGTTGTTGTTAAAACTGCACAAAATGTCATTCAAATTGCACATAAACTTTCACAATGTAAAAACTAAAGCAGGGATACAGTTTTGGAAAATGCCTTTTCAATGTTTTGAAGAATATCACAATCATTGCCTTTAGAGAATTCTGAAAATAATAAAAGGTTTCAATGAGCTGCTTAATTATAAATTATCTATAACACTGATTCAATTTTAATATCTGTGATAGTGAATTTTATGTGTCAATTTGATTGTGTTGCAGGATGCCCAGGTATTTGGTTAGTGACACTCGGAGAGTGTCTAATATGTTTTTTGAAGGAAAGATTAACATTTGCATCTGTGTACTGGGTAAAGCAGATTCCCCCTGCTCCCTAATGTGATTAAGCCTCATCCAAGCCATTAAAGGTCTGAATAGAACAAAAGGCTGAGAGAAAATTCACTCATTCTGCCTGTCTGTCTGTCTTAGAGCTAGGCCAATGATCTTATTCTGTCTTCAGAGTTGGACTTGAACTTGGATGAAGACATCATCAGCTCCCTGGTTTTCAGGTCTTTGGACTCAGAATAAAAGTATACCATCAACTTTCTTGGGTCTAGACTTAACCTCCATAATACAATTTCTCATAAAATAAATCCCTTTAAGAAAATATGTGTATAGAAGAAAAAGAAAAAACTTGTGTATGTGTGTTTGTGTTTGTGTGTACAGACAGATACACATTCTGTTGGTTCTGTTTCTCTGAAGAATCCTAACATAAGGTCTAACACTATGTCTGACTCTTGAAATAGCTGTTACTAAAAAGAGATAATTCTGAAATTTGACTATTTAAAATATTAAATAGTCACTGTTACATATTGCCAATGAATTTTCTTGTTGTGTTTAGCCATTAATATAAAAATCAATTTGCTTGCATTATAATCTATATTTGAAATTACTCAGAGAACAATTTATTTTTTTCTGTTAAAATGTTACCTTCCAATATTTTATTTATTTCTGTACACATGATTTCATTGGATGAAGAGCATCATCTTTTGGAATAAGGAAGCAGATTTAGGATCTCTCTCTTGAGGTAGTGGAGACTAAGACTTAAGAAGAACATTTTCACAGGGTTACGGAGAGTCCATTGTGCTGACCTTCACAAATATTCACTGCAAGACATTTTAATCTAATTTCACAGATAGACATGATCACAGGTAGATGTGGGAGAGCCTGGGCTCCACTTAGGCAAAGTTTTGTTCAATCTCTTTTATTTTTACCACAGTGTATTTTCAGAGCCTAAGACTACCCTCTGCCTCAGCATACTAACTTGTAGTGTTCTCTTCTGGTCTAATAATAGTTTAATTTGTCATATTTGTAGAACCCTATTATCAGTTAAAAAAAATGCATTTCTACAATATAAATATTTATTTCTTAAAATCAAAATACCTCTTGCTAACATATTTTCTCCGTCTTCACTATATACATGATATAAGAGATAATTCAAATAAAATAATGTCTTTGGATATCATTGACAGTGGATAATGTCTAGCTTTAGTAATACAAATTTATACACATGAACACTCCTACTTCTTATCTTTTTTGGGTGCACACATGCATGTTCAACCCACATTCTTTCTGATGACTATTCAGTGTTTGAAGACTATCATCGTTTGTTACTTCATTCAATAAATTATATGCCAGGCACTTTTCTAGGTATGAGAGAGTCAGCAGTGAGTACAACAGAACAGGCAAATAACCTACATTCAACAAGCTTGTACTTTGATTGACAAAAAAATAGCAAATAACCTACATTCAACAAGCTTGTACTTTGATTGACAAAAAAAATAATGACTATAAAGATGAACATCAAATCTACTTAACAAAAGTTAGCAATTTTCTGGTATAGGGCTACCTTCCAGAGAGAAGGAGATTGTTAGCAGAAGGTACCTGAGCAGAAACTAGAATGCTGTTGGCTTCTTCCTTGTCTTACTCATCTCCTTCCTAGCTCACTCACTAGCTACTATCTTTTTCTCTTTTTTTATATTATACTGTAAGTTCTGGGATACATGTGCAAAAGGTGCAGGTTTGTTACTAGGTATACACATGCCATGGTGGTTCGCTGCACCCACTAACGCGACATCAACATTAAGTATTTCTCCTAATGCTATTCCTCCCCTAGACCCCCACCTACTGACAGACCCCAATGTGTGGCATTCCCCTCCCTGTGTCCGTGTGTTCTCATTGTTCAACTCCTACTTATGAGTGAGAACATGCGGTATTTGGTTTTCTGTTCCTGTGTTATTTTGCTGAGAATAATGGTTGCCGGCCTCATCCATGTTCCTGCAAAGGACATGAACTCATCCTTTTTTATAGCTGCATGGTATTCCATGGTGTATATGTGCCACATTTTCTTTATCTAGTCATCATTGATGGGCATTTGGGTTGGTTCCAAGTCTTTGCTATTGTGAACAGTGCTGCAATAAACATACATGTGCATGTATCTTTATAGTAGAATGTTTTATAATCCTTTGGGTATATACCCAGTAGTGGGATTGCTTGGTCAAATGGTATTTCTGGTTCTAGGTCCTTGATGAATCACCACACTGTCTTCCACAATGGTTGAACTAATTTACACTCCCACCAATATTGTAAAAGCCTTCCTGTTTCTCCATATCCTCTCCAGCATCTGTAGTTTCCTGACTTTTTAATGATCGCCATTCTAACTGGAGGGAGATTGTATCTCATTGTGGTTTTGATTTGTATTTCTGTAATAGCCAGTGATGATGAGTTTTTTTTTTCATATGTTTGTTGACTGTATAAATGTCTTCTTTTAAGACATGTCTGTTCATATCCTTCGCCCATCTTTTGATGGGATTATTTGTTTTTTTTTTCTTCTTGCAAATTTAAGTCTCTTGTAGATTCTGGATAATAGCCCTTTGTCAGATGGATAGATTGCAAGAATTAAGGGTTGTATCTCATTGTCTTAGAATATATTCCTGAGTTTTTTCAAGTCCTTCTCTGGAAACACTAAGTCTTTCTTTTCATAACATATATTGATGCATTTTTTTCAGCAGTTTATCTTCTTTACTTTGGCCTTGGCTTTCTAGCTGGCAATTTCTTTCCCTGAACTCCCATGGTGACAATATTTAAAATATTCTATAAGATTTCTCTTTTTATAGCCCACTTATGGTTTAAAGAATATGCTCATACTTTCTATAACCCATGCCATCAATGGAAATGTAGCTAGAGTCTAATGGGCTTAAACCTTTCACCATAATTTATCTGGCAAGCACAGCTTCTTACTTTTAGGTCTCTCAGAAGGTGTCAAATAGTCTAGATTTTTTACCCAACAAAAGGTGTGCATATTCCAGTGGCCCCATGAAGCCCTTCTCTTGTAGTTTGAGGTTAGGAAGAAGACTTCAGTGTTAGAAACACATTCACTCTGGCATTCACTAAAATACATTGATGGTCTAGTAGATGACAGAAAACATTCTGTATGACAGTAAACAAAACATTAAAAGAAAAAAACTATTTTTCATCACAAACTTATGTTTTAATTGGATATAGGGATATTTTTTGGCAACTATGATAGCACAGCTTTCATTTACTTTAATCTGTACAACTTAAACCATTAGAAAAAGATCATTTAGAAATTAAACTTTGTTTCTAAGCAAGTGAAATGTATATACACTTCACAGAAAACACAAAGTTCACTTGTGACATAAAGCTCAAGGATACTTCACTCATCATCTTATAGATTCCAAAAATGTTAGTAAAATCTATGTTTTTTACATGGTAATAAGCACAATAAGGAAACACAAAGCACAGTAAAAGACATTCTTTTACTTTATTTATTTATTTATTTATTTATTTATTTATTTATTGATGTCACCCAGGCTGGAGTGCAGTGGCACGATCTCGGCTCACTGCAATGTCCATCTTCCAGGTTCAAGTGATTCTCCTGCCTCAGTCTCCCAAGTAGCTGGGACTACAGGCGTGAACCACCACACCCAGAAGATAATTGTATTTTTAGGAGAGATGGGATTTCGCCATGTCGGCCAAGATGGTCTCCATCTCTTGACCTTGCGATCCACCTGCCTTGGCTTCCCAAAGTGCTGGGATGACAGGCGTGAGCCACCGTGCCCAGCAAAGACATTCTTATTGAGAAGGTGACATTGGATTAAAGCCTAAAATGGTGCAGAACTGAGATATGCAAATATTTGGGGAGCAGTAATCCAGGCTGTTGAGAGAACAGGAATACAGCTATAGACATGAACACATATCTGCAGTGCATAAGGAACAATGACTAAACAGTGTACCATGTATCATAGACCATGTTAAGGCTTTTACTAGGAGTGAGATAGGAATAGAATGGAGGATTTTGAGTAGAGAGAAGCGTTATCTGAACTCTCCTTTAACAATAGCAGTCTAGCTGTTGTGTTAAAGGCAGATGAAAGAGAACACATGTGAAAGCAAGGGGACTGGTCCATTACAATAATCCGATAAAGAAATAATGATAGCTTGCACTAGGTTTTCAACAGATGTGTGAGAACTGGTTGGGATTTTCATGCATTTTGAAAGCAGAGACAGGAGATTTTGTTAACTTACTGAATTTTATATATATATATATA
>NW_016807895.1:1573662-1582908 GCF_001698545.2 Rhinopithecus bieti
TATTGAATTTAATATATCATATTCAATGTGACATATATAATTGTATATATTGCAAATATATTTTGAATTGGTTCAAAGAGTATGGGATGTGAAAATTGGAGTATAATATTTTTAAAGAAATTTGCAGAAAATTGGGCAATAGTTAAAGGAGAAAGTACTATATATAGATGAGGAATATAGTAATATATTTATATATGAGGAATATAGTAATATATATATATATATGAGGAATAGTCACAAATTATTCCATGTTTTTACAATCTGTGCAGCTAGGAAGGTGAGGGTGAACTTGTTTACTGTTATCAGAAAGACTGCAGGAAGAGCAGATTTTCAATATAATACAGGGTCTTTTGGACATAAGTTTCAGATATGAAGAAACTGATAGGAGATATAAAGTCAGAAATTATACATATATGTATAATCATATATATGCATATAAGATTGTATATTTATATATATATAGTATTTGGAAGTTTATGGGAGAGTTCTGGTAGGAAACACGTATTTGAAATTGTTCTCCTTCCTTACAAATGATTATTAAAGCTCTAAATTGGATGAGATTAATAAGGTGTTACATGCAGATTGAAAAGTTAAGTTTTCCAAAGACTGAATCTGGGATATTTCAACATCAAGAAGCAAATAATCAAAGAGGAAACTTTAAAGGAGACAAACGATAAGTGGTCAGTTGGATAAGAGGAAAGTCTTGAGAGTATTGTTCTGAAATTCAGTGGGAGAAATATGTAGATACATGTATATAGAAATCACTAATACATTAGGGTTTCTCAGTCTCCCTGGATTTCCTTCGTTGTTTTCTTAATATTTAAATAGTTATCTATCTACCTATCCCTCCATAGATATAGATACACCCCTCTCTCTATATAGTGAGAGAGCAATCATTTTAAGGAATCTATTTAAATGAACGCAGGAATGAATGAATTTCTGACCCTGCATGTTTCCCTCTTACCTCAAGCTATGAGAGAAGGACTTCAAAGGACCACTGGAATATGCACCCATTTTGTTGGGTGAGAAATCTGGACTCTTTGACCTCTCTGTCTCTCTGTCTGTCTCTGTCTATCTATCTATCTATCTGTCTATCTATCTATCTATCTATCTATCTATCTATCTATCTATCAATCAATCACCTTGGTAAATACAAGGAGGACTGAGAAATTGCTAATATATTTTACAACAAGTAGGGCATTCATCTTATTGCTGAGGAAATATTGAAGTATTGCAAATATATTTTGAGTGGATTTAAGGAGTATGGGATGTGAAAATTAGAGTATAATATTTTTCTTCTTCTTCTTCTTTTTTTTTTTTAGATGAAGTTTTGCTCTTGTTGTCCAGGCTGGAGTGCAATGGCATCATCTTGGCTCACCACAACTTCCACTTCCTGGGTTCAAGCAATTCTCCTGCCTCAGCCTCCAAAGTAGCTGGGATTACAGGAATGTACCACCATGCCCAGCTAATTTTTTGTATTTTCAGTAGAGACAGGGTTTCTCCATGTTGGTCAGGCTGGTCTCAAACACCCAACCTCAGGTGATCCGCCTGCCTCTGCCTCCCAAAGTGCTGAGATTACAGGCGTGAGCCACCACGCCTGGCCAGAGTACAATATTCTTAAAGAAATTTGAAGAAGAAAATGGTCAATAGCTAAAGAAGAAAGTAGCATCAAAGGAGACTTTTGTCAAACTGCAGAATTTTTAAAAGGTTTTTAAGTAGGATAAATTCAATACATAGAAATAAATTGACAATGCAGTTGTAATATGGGCAGTAGGTAGGCTTTATTTACCAAGGGGAAGAATTTGCCTTGGCCTGGAGAAGGGTCAATTATTCTTAAGTAAGGAGTTTAAAGAGTTTGAAAAAATGAGAGCATAAATGTGCTAGAGAAATACAGTATTTTTGTAGGCATCATTTTGGGTATTATATATTTTTAGGTATTACATCCTTTTGAAATCTCATGATTTCCAGTATCCCATTTTCCAAACTTCCCCAGGAAAGAAAAGTGTTGATAAGGATGGTGGCAGAGATAGGGTCATTTTTTTGTTCCTTAGGATCAGACTTTATTAAGAATATTAAATATGGTTTGTATGAGGTTCTTATGATTGTATTTGTTTCCACACTACTTGAGGGGTGTGGGAATTGAGGGTGTTGCCAAAAGGAAAAGATCCAGCGAGATTGGTTTCCCCATTTTTTGTTCGGTGTTGTTCCAACTCAGAAAAGCTGACTGTCACAGGGACCGGAGGCGTCACTTGAAGAATACCTGAGTAGGAGTCTCAGACAGCAAGAACATACAGGAATTGGACACAAACTTATTTATTTGCTCTTTTTTTTTTACTCATTAGTGGTCAGATAACACATTAACATATTAGACTTTTTAAAGGATATAAAGGAGGTCTGATAATTTCCTTTTGCAGCCTAGTCCAGCATGTATTTCAGAAGTTTAAAAGAAGTCATTTATGATGTAACCAAGCTTAAATTAATATTGCTGCTTGAGTGCAAAGAATCATATTCATAAAGATGATTAGAGTCTCAGTCATTGTGTACTTCTCTTACTTGGTATGTGGGAACTTTTTGCATGTAGTGGGTGGAAATAGAATTCCAATGCTCCTAGGCCTCTTGGTAAAACCCCATCTCAATATCACCTCTTTGCCTACACAGAGAGTTTGGAAAGACCACTTACACAATTTCAGTAAAACGTCTTGTCAGATTTGTATCTAAATTTTATTTGTTCCCATCTTGATTGTTAATTAATGATTTTAAGATATTCAATTAATCTATTTTGTCCACAACTCAAGTTATCCTACAAATTTAAAAACCTTTTGAGGGGCTATTAACCATTTTATCTGCACCCCCACCCCATCACAATATTCGGTTAATTGACAAATTCACTGATTCTAATCAAGAATAGGTAACATGGTATTCATGAAAAGTAATGCTGCTGGAGCTAATTTTTGATTCTCGTTTTTTATTTTTGATAGTACCTCTATTCCTTCCTTTATCTTCATTTCTCAACTTCATTTCTTCCTGCTTACATAAATTAGATAAACTCTGTTATTCCCATGAATATTTAATTGCAAATTCTATAAATTTATGCATACTTTTTGTTACTTATTCCATATGATAATTAATTGGAACTTTCAACATGTATACTAATTTAGAATTCATACTTAGAATAAAATGAAAGTAGCTTAGAATATAATTCACACTTAGAAGAGAATAAAAAACAACCTTTGTTGAGAGCTTAACAATCCAATACTTGCTTTTGTGAAAGGAAAGATAAGAAAGCAAAAAACAACAATTGTCCTTTGATGTTTCACTGCTATTTTTTTTTTTTTATTTTCTTGTGGAGAATTCATATAGAAGTGCAAGGACAACAAATTGTCAGGTTCAAATAAAACTTTATGTCGTAAGATAAAAACAAGAGGCAGAAGGAAGCCACATACATCTTCTCAACAGAAGACTTCTTGTTGCTCTTATTGTAGGTGGTAATACTATGTGATCCAAAGGTCCTATGAATTAATTACTTTCTTGACACATTGTTGGGAACCAATTGCCGGTTTTCTTCCTTTCTGAAAGTCTTCAATGTTTGGAAAAATGGGAAACTAACAGTATTTTACTTCCACTTTGAAACTCTCAAACATCTCTAAAACAAAAATATTTTTTCTTATTATCCGATGTTTTATAAGGTCTACTATGAAATGAATTTTAAAAATGCCATTACTCTTCTAATGAATATTCTGCTAATCTGCCTTATTATTAAAACCAATAACATGTTTTTTATAGACACGAAAGGAAATCTTGGTTTTTATCCTGATTCTTATATCATTGTCTGCTCAAACAGTCACCAAGACCCTTCAGTTTCACTCTTGTACTAATTCTTGTAACTATCACATGATTTGATTTCTGTTATCACAACCATTTCCATACTTCATTTTCTCTGTTGTTTAAGAAAATTAAAATAATATGTTATTTTATTACGATAATTATAATTGATCTTTGATTCATATTATCAATTTGGAGCCATGTATTTTGAATCATTCTGAGTGATTTTGAGATAACTCATCTCCTATTCAAAGGCTTTAAGTACTCACCAATCACTTTCCCAATTTCAGTATCAGTTCTACAAAAGTGATACAACTAGGTAATTAAAAAAGGGTTTAATGGGAACCCTCCCTAAGCATTGTTTTGTTGTAAATCCTTTTCAAATAAGTGATAAATAAGTGTACAAATAATCTCCAATATAATTTAGACATTACTGAAGCAAACATAATCAGAAAGGGTACAACTTGTAAGTATGGAATAGCTTTCTTAGGAAGAAAGCCACCACAAATTCTAGCTATATTGTGAAGAATATAAGGAAGAACATTCCTATCCTATCTGCCTTCTCGTTGAGCACAAATTAGGACTCACTATTTTGCAAGCTGCTAGGTTTCTGTAATGTTAAGTGGTAAGAACACCCCAATCCAAAGTCAGTTTTATGTCCTATGTTTTCCACTTCTGGATTTGAGCTTTCAGTTTAAGAATGCCTATGTGACAGTTAGAGAGCCAGGTGGGAAGGGACCCCTGGAAAGAATCCAACCAGCCTGCCCACTGGGGTAGAACCTCAGGAAATTCACCATGTCTACGTCTGCAGGGAGCCTGGGCCCTCCTTTTCCTGCGTGGAACCTGAGATTTGAATTGCTGCGCAGGAAGCACTCTAGCAGGGACTCTGGCCTAGTGAGAATCCCTGTTTCCCTCTTTTTTCCTATTTTCACACAATGAAACCCTGCTTTGCTCACCCCTCAAACTGTCTGTGAGTCCAAATTTTCATGTCCGTGGGATGAACAAGAACCCATCTTCAGCTGAACTAAGGAAAGTCCTGCAACAACAGTAGGCGGGGAGCCCACAAATCCCAAAGGCACCTGAGACTGCTATGTAAATACTGAAGTTATCTTATGCAGAGTCAGTTATGTTGGCTCCTTAAATCCATGCGTCTTCAATTTATTGCTGTTACTACTGTTGAGATTCCACTGTTCATGAAATTACAGTTTTAAACCTGAAACTGACATTACAAATCATTAGTGTGACATAGTCAAAGACCAGAGAGAAAGTTAGAGGAAGAGCTTGGATTTGAGTTCATTCCACACGCAACAGATTACTTGTTTTCCTCAACTACGTCCAGTGTATTCTCAATTCTGTCCCTGCACTTTGATTAATCTCTCTGGCAGATCTTCCCCTTAATATTCAAACATGCTTATTGAATTTTTATTAACAATAGATCATTGTATCACCTACTATAATCCAGATATTTACTGGGTGTTTGGAATACATTATTTTAATCTATTGCTACATCAGCCTGAAAAACTAGATATTACTATTTCAATTGTAATTAATCAAGAATTGATATTTTCAACAAGGTATCCAAAATAAGGTGGTTATATCAAGCAAGTTAAATATATTGATTGGAGCTTGGGAAATAAATGCAAATTGCAATAGAGATGGGAAGCCCTTAGCATATCTATTGTAATAGATGTCGTGGGAGAGTAAGGGATTATTTAGGGAGAAGTACTAGAGAAGAGATGACGATTGGTAACAAATCCCTGTAAAATTTCAGCATTTAGGGGTCATTCAGAAGAAGTGAAACAGAAAATCAAGAACCATTGACCAGAACATAGAGTGAAGACCAGCAGAGTGTGGTATCGTGGAAGCCAAAATAATAAGGTTTAAAATTGGTAAACAATTTCAAATGCTCTGTAGATTTCAAGCAATATAAGGATATATGAATATATTAGTATATATTCTGAATCACCATAGTAAACTACCTCTCCAAAATAGGTAAAATGAAAATAAAATTAATAGAAATACAAGAGCAAAAGATAATTTTTTTCCAAACATTCGACAGTGGAAATGTGCACAAAACAATAAATAGACATAATTTAAATATTTAATAAAGTTAGTAAAGTTGATTTAACACATTACATATTATACGCTGTTAAAATACAAGGTACCCATGAAACATCTCCAAGACAATCTCAATTGCTTAAAAGTTTATAGCATGCTATTTATAAGGTCATGTCACAAGATACAAAATTAATAACAATAGTTTATATTTCAATCATACTTAAAAGATTACATTGCATTTAAATAAATGAATTACAAAAAATGGATACATTTTAATGGCAAACTCCATCTGTCTCTATATATCTCTTGAGTGAAATTTAAAAATAAGTAATATTATACAGTATTTAGAAAAGATGAAAAAATTAGCACAATTCACCAAAACTAAGCAATCTCACTTGTAAATATGCATTAAAAAATCTTAAAGAAAACAAATGTAATTTATTAATACCTTAAAATACACATACATAAGAACTGTATATATTTTATCTCAGTGATTGGAAAAATAAATATTTAATCTCCTTTAAAAGTCTTCATATTTGTAGTTTAAATTTGAAAAAATATAGCAATCATAATTGCACAAAAACTAGATGTAAATAGCTATTGTCACATTGAATAAAATTTCCTTTCCTAAGTGTAAATCACAATACAAGAACAAAATGTTTATCAAATTAAGAATCTCCAAATGAAACCAACAGACAAGGCCTATTGTTGATAGGAAAATTCTCATTTGCAGTATCAACAAAAGAACTTTCCTACCAATCTCCTTTGAAGATTAAAGTGAAGATTGACTCTATTGACATTTTATTTATCCAATCCCATGCATTATCATTAAAATGAATGCAAAATAGAAATATCAGAAAGGTGTTAAAAATGTCTTAAGCACAATATGATTGCTTCTCTGGAATCCAAGAGAATCAAGTTAATAGGAAAATTTAATATTACAACATTATCAATTCTCCTATAATCATTCTCAATCATTACACAATTTAATAAAAATTTCAAAAATATAATTTAAAATATATCTAATGTCAACAGCCAGTGGGGAACAAGGACTAGAGTTATAAGTGTTTGTACCTGTTGAGAAGAGGACACTGGGAAGTGAAAAGAGTGAGTGATATGACGAAGTCCTAAGTAGACCAGAGGTGAAAGGATCCCGAGTGTAGTTAGAAAGACAAATATTATCGTATAGGAAGAATGTTCTTTTTCTTCCTGTAAAATGTAGGGGACACTATAGAATTTTTTGACAGAATATAATGGGAAATACAATTGCATGTCTAAATGTGCATAAATTCACATATTTTATTCATTCAATATACTATGAATGATGAGATCTCGAATCACTGAGAATTATTAAAAATAATTGGTATTTTCCCTGTTGGCAAGTTAGCTATAAAAAAGAAAACAGAAGTCATGTCAGAAACTAAATAACTTCTAGATGTGTTCAAAATGTATTATCATATCAGTCTCCTACTTTGGCTGCAAAAAATGCCACAAACTTACTGAGTCACTTCAAATAACACAAATGTATCATATTACATTGCTGGCTTTCATACATCCCACAAAATGGGTGGGAAGGGCTTGTTTCTTCTGGAAGCTCTAGGTGAGAACATATCTCCTCCTCTTTTCCAGGTTCTCCAGGCAGTCAACGTTGCTTCGCTCCTGGATCTATGTTACCTTGACATCTGATTCTCCCGTCGTGTCTTCTTTGACCTTGCAATTCCTGCTTTCATCCTCTGAGGCCCTATTGTGATTATACCTGGCCCAACCAGATAATTCAGAATAATTTCCCCAATTCAATCCTTAACTTAGCCACATCTACAAAAGTTCCTTTCGCCATGTGAGGTAACAAATGTACAAGTTATGGGAAACAGGATGTGGATATCTTTTGGGGGAAGGGACTTTATTCTATCTACTAGACATATAACAACATATAAACAGGGAAATACAGTGAAGTCACAGGTATACGAGGACAGTATAGTAATGCGTTTATATTCTTGAGATGGATATAGGAACTCTTTTCAGGACTCCAACATAAGTCAAATTCAAAAACCTAGGTTTCTGATAACACAAAATTTCAAAAATGTGACTCTTCAGATAAGAAGCTTACATCCCAATAGTAAGATATTCTCAATTTATGAAACAAAAGAGACTTCACCAAAAAGAAATGAAATTAATAAATAGACTAAAATATTTTATTTGCAAATAAACCAATAATAAATTATCTGAAGGTAAAAGTAATAAACAATACTCACAAAATGCTGAATGAAATGTAAATTGGTACATGCCTAATCAAGTATATTAAACTAATAACAGTTCTGATGCATTATTCATTAATTCTAATTCTAGAAATATCATCTAAGACAATTGGAATAGTAAAATGATTTTATAGAATAATTTCTATCCAAAGAACAAAATGTGCAAACTAAGTTACAAATTATAACATCCAGAGACCATAATATTCTGCCCAAATACACAATAGTGGACATATATTTACTGGCATGGAAAGATGTTGCTGATTTCATCAAATTAAACACAAAACATACATACAATAGTTATCTCAAGGACACAGGATAGCTACAAAGTGTCATAACCAGCCCTGTCTTTGAGTGACTATTTATTTCTTAGTCACTGAGACACTTTGTTCTATAAATTAATAGGTGATGAGAAACATTGATGTTTGAAATTTTGTCAGTGAGATTGAAGCACCTTACTCTTGCCTGGAGGATCTTACTCACTGAGACAATCAGCCTTGTTTAATCCCAGTTGCAGAGCTTCAATTCAGGGGTTCCTTGACATAACCTTCCAACATATTTTTGTTTTGACTTTGTAGTTTCCAAGTACATAGAACTCTGCTTTGTTTTTTGTTGTTGCTGTTGTTTGTTTGTTTGTTTGCTTTGCCTGTGCTTAGTGAGAAACTCATGGTTTCTCTGGTGTTTTCATACATTCTTTTGTCATAGTATATCAAAAACCCCTATTTTATAGCAGCTTGATTTATAATCCTTTGGGTATATACCCAGTAATGGGATGGCTGGGTCGTATGGTACTTCTAGTTCTAGATCCTTGAGGAATCGCCATACTGTTTTCCATAATGGTTGAACTAGTTTGCAATCCCACCAACAGTGTAAAAGTGTTCCTATTTCTCCACATCCTCTCCAGCACCTGTTGTTTCCTGACTTTTCAATGATTGCCATTCTGACTGGTGTGAGATGGTATCTCATTGTGGTTTTGATTTGCATTTCTCTGATGGCCAGTGATGATGAGCATTTTTTCATGTGTCTGTTGGCTGTATGCATCACTTCTTTTGAGGAATGTCTGTTCACATCCCTTGCCTACTTTTTGATGGGGTTATTTGTTTTTTTTCTTGTA
>NW_016807895.1:1585505-1604211 GCF_001698545.2 Rhinopithecus bieti
TAGTTGCTTCTGCACAGCAAAAGAAACTACCATCAGAGTGAACAGGCAACCTACAGAATGGGAGAAAATTTTTGCAATCTACTCATCTGACAAAGGGCTAATATCCAGAACCTACAAAGAACTCAAATAAATTTACAAGAAGAAAACAACCCCATCAAAAAGTGAGCAAAGGATGTGAACAGACGCTTCTCAAAAGAAGACATTTATGCAGCCAACAGACACATGAAAAAAGGCTTATCATCACTAGTCATCAGAGAAATACAAATCAAAACCACAGTGAGATACTCTCACACCAGTTAGAATGGTGATCATTAAAAAGTCAGGAAACAACAGGTGCTGGAGAGGATGTGGAGAAATAGGAACACTTTTACACTGTTGGTGGGATTGTAAACTAGTTCAACCATTGTGGAAGACAGTGTGGCAATTCCTCAAGGATCTAGAACTAGAAATACCATTTGACCCAGCCATCCCACTACTGGGTATATACCCAAAGGATTATAAATCATGCTGCTATAAAGACACATACACATGTATATTTACTGCGGCACTATTCACAATAGCAAAGACTTGGAACCAACCCAAATATACATCAATGATAGACTGGATTAAGAAAATGTGACACATATACACCATGGAATACTATGCAGCCATAAAAACGGATGAGTTCAATGTCCATTGTAGAAACATGGATGAAGCTGGAACCCATCATTCTCAGCAAACTATCGCACAGACAGAAAACCAAACACTGCATGTTCTCACTCGGAGGTGGGAATTGAACAATGAGAATACTCGGACACAGGAAGGGGAACATGACACGCCGGGGCCTGTCGTGGGGTGGGGGAAGGGGGGAGGGAAAACATTAGGAGACATACCTAATGTAGATGACGAGTTAATGGGTGCAGCACATGAACATGGCACATGTATACATATGTAACAAACCTGCATGTTGTGCACCTGTACCCTAGAACTTAAAGTATAATTTAAAAAGAATAATGATTTTCAATAATCTTCATATTTTAAGTTTGTTAATGGAAACACATTTAAGAACATAAAGTGCATTTCAAGGTACATAGACTCTACTTAAATTCTTTTTTCCTAATACTTTAACTTCTGTAATTTGAAATATTTGTAGCTATTCTTCACTTTCCATGTACATAAAGTCTTCCACAAAAACAGAGATATGAGATTTCAAAATACTATTAAAATGGCTTGGGATATTTTAAGAATTAAAGCTAGATATATGTGTTAGCCTTTCTCTTGATTTGGCACATAAAGAAAAAGATGTCTCTGCTCTAAACTTGTACATTTATATAAGGCTTCTTGAACCTAAAGGACTTATTTTTTGTGAGAGTTGGATTTGGTTTTACATTCAAATCAATGACAACATTCTATAACAACAGCAAATCACACAAAAAAAATAGTTTTTAATCAAATTATCTAACAAATCAAATTTTGTTTCTCTAAATCCAGCCTTATTCAGAATTAACTTCCTCCTTTATGTCTTAAAATTATCCCCCAGCTCAGATAAGAGTATTTATTCTAGCATGACATGGGCTCTCCTGGCTTAAAACAACAAAACAACAAAAGAAAATAATAAACTTGGTCTTGATTTGGATTAAGTTTTCATCTTTGATTGTTTTTCTACATTTATCCTAAAATATTTATAATTTCCAATTAGTATGTGCTTTCTATACCAAAACACTAAATAAATTATAATTTAAAAATATTTCAACATGCCTTTGTTATTTCTTCTGAGACTACAACTCTTCTTCCTCTTTTACTTCTGTTTATATACTCATTTTGTGTTTCTTGTCACTAGGCATATCTAAGCTGGCTCTCTCTAAGTAGGCTCATCTGGTTAGATCATTTCTTTCTCCTCCCCATGGCAGTCAGGGAGTAGATGAGGGTCACCAGTACTACTAATTTATCTCTTTTCCTTTAGGTTTTTGAATTTTGGGGACTTTTGAAGCCATTCTGCAGGGAATTTGGAGATGTAAATTAAATTCACCACATGATCACTGAATACATGAATTTCCATTTCACACAAATGAAATTTGGCTGACTGGCTTTTACTGTGGCTGCTACTGCCTCTCCCTGGAATTTGATACCTCCATGACTCTCCATTTGTTTTCCAAACAGGCCTTTCAACTTACTTTTAATTATTTTTTTCATGTTTACTTTTCTAAAACATTTGAGATCACATCTTATTATTTGTAATTCATTATCCCACTTGGTAGATAAAGTTGCTATTAAATAGTGGATTGTAGACAAGAGAACTCCATGGGAATGTGGGGATTTAGAAATAATTCAGATAAGGCAGAAAATTATAAATACCTTGTTCATATGCCAGGATAATAAATTAGCTAACCATGGCACCCAGAGGTGAAGAAAATATTTTAATTATTAACTGTGATCATTTGGAAGCAAGGGTCCATTGTGTCAAACCTTAGGAGAGTATAGTGAAGAAGGATCTAAGTGGCTGGTTTGGGCAATGTTTTCCAGGCAGAAGAAAACCCAAACCCACACATGCACACACACACACAGTAATAAATTACAAAATCATTAGCTAAAATTAGGAACTAAACAAGGTTATTCCATGACAGTAGAGAAGCGTACGTTCCACACTTCTAACTTCCCAGGACTGTGAGAGGTTACCTGGAAATCACATACCAATTTTGATGTGGTAGGTTGGCAAATTACAAGTTCTATTATAAGGTCTATTGGTTAATCCAAACCTGGTTTTAATGTACAGATGATAAAGAAAGATATAGAAATGCCTTGGTATAGCCAAGATCTGTATATATTAAGAACTTTCAAAAATATCAAATAATAAAACATAATGTATTTATGATGTTTTAGACAAAGTAGAAAAACTACTAATAGCTCTGAAAGACCAGTCCAGGGCCCCAGCCCTTACTAGCTACACAAGGACTAAGGTAGATCAAAATTTTAGTACCCCTGCATAACAGGTACATTATCCTGTATTGAGGAACTGTAAATATTGCAGAAAATAAAAATTTCAGAAGAAAAGATTATGTTTGTTATGCTCAATTGACCCCTTCTGATCTTCAAGATGATCCAGAAAAGATTCCCATTACCAAAGATCTGATACATTCTTTCAGTGGGGCAAAGTTTGTACCTTTGTGGAAACACTTATTAGCACATTCTGGGTGCAGAAGAGGCTTGTGAGAGTTGCACTAATTAAAATGGACTTGTGATGGTGATTTAACCATGTTTGATTATGTGACCATGTCTTCCCTTTGAATTAAATAGATTGGCAATTCATGAAACTGATACCTTCTGTTAAAAAATCTAACAATCAATCAATAAATTCAGAACTGGCAAGTCAAAGTTAAGATTGAGCCAATGTGTGGAGAATTGTGATTTCCTCTTCCAAGCATCTCCTGTATTTTTCCAAATTAGAGACCCAAATCTTGCAGAATGAAATATGTTATACTGTAGTCATCTGCCAATAGACTCCCTGTTTCTTTTTATGTGATTCCATGTCAGTATCACCTTACACATCTACCTCTTCCACTGGGAAGACTAACAGACATAACCAATAAAATACAAACAGAAGTGATCACTGTCATTTGTAGGCAAAAGTTTTAAAAGGCATTTATGATAATGGTCCTTTTTCCTGGCTACAAAAAAGTAGCATGTTCCTCAAATGGGTTGTTTTTTGAATTTGCTTCCCATGAAGAAAACAGGTAAATCAGTACCACAGTCAACATGTAATATGAGAAAATAAAATAAAATATTTCTTTGTATATATCTTCGATTTGGGGTTTGTATGTTAATGAAGCATAACCTAGTGAAGTTTGAGGGATTCATAAAGAAATTCAGATATATTTGAAGCGGAAATATTCAATGATACTTTAAATAATATTACTGGGTATATTTCTTTTAGCCTTATTCAAAAGAATCTCTTGACATGCCATTTAAATGTATACCAAGAAAAGTAAAACCCAGAATTTTCTGGAATATGCTAGCTCTACATTACTATTTTCCAGAATTTCAAAATGTCATTGCAGCCCTATAATTAAAATTGGGACTTATTGAATTCAAGTGACTAATAGTGTTTTAAGCTCAACTCCTGGATGCCCCACAAAAACCCAAAGCTAGTTTTTAAAAAATTATTATTTACTCAATTACTCTGTTTTTGAGTGTAAAATTAAAATATCTTTTGTCAGAAACTGTCAGAATCTGTTCTCTTGCTCTCTGCCTCAGCCCAGAACCTGAAGTAAGGACAATTAGGAAGATAATCCATTGAGAAAGTGACCAAGAGCCTATGTGAAGAGAAAAACGAATTTTTCAAGTGAGATGGAGTTGGAGCATCTTCCAAACAGAGGAAGTAGTACTGGCAAAGAAAGTGTAAAATGAGGTAGCTCCAAAAGAATGAAAGAAGGCCAGTACTACTAGAACTGGGAAAGAGAATGATTTTATGAAATGAAAGGATAACCATGGGTCATCATTAAGACTGTGGCTACATACTAAGAGCCATAAGCTTGATTGAATATATTTTAGCAACATAGTTAGACTTACATTTTGTAGTTGTCATTTCATTTGTGTATTAAGAATGGGTCGGTGGGAGACAAGAATGTAGATTGTTAAACACATTGCTGTTCCTAAATAATCCCAGTTCCAATTCCTGCACAATTGGAGTCGCATGCCTGAGAAATGATGTGGAGTCAAGAGAAGTGGATAGAGATAAGAAGAGATATTAAAGATGAACATTAGAGAGACACAGCAGTAGATTGGCTAAGGAGAGTAAAGGCAAAGGAAGTAAAAAGTAAAACTCAGGTTCCTGGATTAAAAACTTGAGGGATGGATATCCTCTCATGCACATGCATACGTGTGTACACACACACACACATCTGTCTGTTTCTTACTTCTAGAAATTTCCATTTTATTATCTTGAGTTCAACTCTCTACTTTTTACATTTTACAAATTACTCTTATATTCTTCTGAATTTAGAGTGTCACACGAGCCCACAGTTTGAAGTCAGTTATTTTCCACCTTACATTTTTTCCTCAATTTTAAACATTTTAATTAATATCCACACATACCAAAAATCCCAAGGATACAGCTTGATAAATTTTCACAAAGAAAACACATCCATGTAGCTAGTAGTTTGATTAAGAAGTAGAGCATAAACTGAAAGCCAAATACCCCTGGAGCCTGTTTTCATTCATAACCAGCTGTCTCAAAGCTAACTGCTATTCTGATTTCTACTAGTCTTAGAAGGGTTTTTTCTTTCAAAATTTATATGATATCATGTTGAAAAAAGGGTAGTGTGCTGGGTTTTAATCTTTTTTTCCATTTTTGCTTTGTTTCCTGTGTTCACTTGTGATGACTTTACAATTTAATTGTAAGGCGTCAGATTACACATCTGGGCCACCTTATGCATTTTGGCGATCTTTGTCAGTGCTGTGTGTTGTAGGCAGGAGTGATTATTTCTGTGAAAAATAGTAACTGACAAAACAGCAGACGTGAGAATTAGATATAAAGAGGATTAAAGGACGTGCGCTGAGCAATAGCAAAATTATACGTGTCAAGGGAAGTTAGACAAATTCACACTAAGGTTGTAATCTGTTTTATAATGTTTAATGCAATCAGGGGCTTCGTTTAATTTGCTTTTACTTTAGCAGGGTATTGGTTAATAAAATGACTATAACTTTATTTAAATCATTGATACAAATTAATTTATTATAATATTCAAATACATAATTTTAATTATTTATTGTTGTTTTCCAGTAGCTCTTTATACCTCTTTAATGGGAGTTAATTTCAGGTTAGGGATATCAGCTCTGTGACACCAAGATTACCAGTTCCCCCACCACTTCATAAACATTAGGGATCCTGAAAATCCTCGTTAAACAAAAGCGTTGTACCAGGGACCAATTAAGCGTTACTTCTTCGGAGCGTTCCACAGTCAGATCCGTCAGGTACGATTCTACTATACCCCTATTTGTGAAGTTAGAGGAAAGAGTTTTTCTAAAACTTACTTTGGCTATTTTTGTCATTCCCAAAACAGTTTATTAATTCAAACCACCGTTTAACTCATTTCAATTCATCTTTTATGGCTACATTATTAAGACACTTGGTTTTAACCAATTTCAGAATGATTTTATCTAAGCCATGCTAATGAGGAAACATACTGTTGTTGTTGAATGAAATACATCTAGGCATAAGGATATTTAGCACTCAAGTATATTATGCGCTCTCTCTTATAAAAGAGCTCTGTTGACTAACTTCAAAATGATGCTTGTTTTGATAGCAATTTTTACATACTCACAGGGTTGAACTTAATGGGTAACTGACATATGCCATTGATAAGCATTCACATCAAAGTTTTATACCCCAACTTTTATGACAGTGTATTGTGTCTAAAAGAAATTGGGCTTATTGATTGGAAGAAATAAAACCCCATGAGTTATTTGGATTATGTTATTAAAATGCAGAGTATTGTTTAATGCCATGATCCAGTTTATTTAAAGCGCAGAATTTACAGGGAATTTTAGGGCAAGCCTTAAAAGCTACTATATACATCTTAAAAACATTACATTTTAGAGGGCTGATTTTTGGAACAAGTACAAAGCTCCTGGTCCTAGCAGCTTGTCGATGAAACCCAGCAGGTTACGAATTCTCTAAAGTTCCAATACATATCTAGCGGGAACTGAAGATTGTAGTATAAATTTTAAAAACTGCAAGGAAGGGGCTCATCATTTGGAAGAAGTAGGAAATGTTGATGAAATATATTGTGAGAATATTAAATTTTAGATTATGAGTGTATATTGATTTTGAAATGTAGTTTTTGGCAATTTTATCAGAGCCCATCCCAACTTTAAAAGAATCTTTTGAGAAACTATTATTCTAGAAGAATAATGGCAATATCTAAAATGGCCATACATTCTGTAGAAGTACTACTCAGAAATTTCAAAAAGTAAAATTGCTATATCTCCATCATTTCTTTTCAGTCAAAGCTCATTCTTCTTTGACTTTTCTATCTGAATTCTTGTTGTAGCAATGAATCTTAAATGTTACTGGCTCACCTGCCTGAGGATAAGGACTTATGTAAGTCATACCTTAGGAGATAAGACGATTCATAATTGTTCCTTTAAAAATCTAGAAAGTAAAAAGGATAATAATTTAAACTAAATAAAAAAGATATGATTGATGATGAGAATAAGCAGTGTCTGCCTTGGACACCACTATGATATCGATAGATAATTTTTAATTTCTTTGTGTGTAAAGTTATACTGATTCTGCCTCTTTACTAATTTTAAATCTAAGACACTATTTCTAAGAACCTTATCCCTCTCATATCTTATACCATAAACTTGAAAATTACATCAGATATAGACTCCACTTCATTGCTACCCTGACTGTTTTTCCAAACTTCTACTTTTACCTTTGATCTTCAGTGCCTTGCTCTGTACTTAGTGGGCCGCTTGCTCTCCTACAAGCAATTGGAGCTCTCTACCTCTTGACTGCTCTAGTGCATACTCTTGTGGCTGCTTGAAAGGGCTTGTCTCTCCAGTCTTCACTTGACTGAATCCTTCTTATCTTTCAAGTGTTCAGTCTAAATGTCACCTTCCCAGTTAGACAATCAGTGAATAATGCATCGCAGTGGGTCTCCCTACTGCCAGGATCTGAAGGTCTCTTAACCCTCTCTTATTCTCTAGCATTACAGCCTGTTTCTGTCACTGGGGGTATTACATGTGTCTATTACAAATTATACTTTTATGCCTAAATGGTAAATTTTAAGCCTGCCATAAGGAATGCAAATAATATTTTAAATATTTATTGTGGTGATCTTTATTTTCTTCTTCATTCTAGAAAAGTTTAAATTACATCTTTATGTGTATGTCAAAATTATGTTTAGAAGTTAAACATTTTCAAAGGCAAAAAATTAATTGCAAGAAAATGTACAATCTGGAACAAGTAACTGGATGTGAGCCTCCCCTAAGCAGGTAGATACATCTTCATTAATTTTATTCAATGCATTTCGACATCATTATCTCAACCCAGTCCTTATTTCTGTTTCCCATTACTAAAAACCTTGTGTACTACATTTCCTGAATATATGTCATCACCCAGTTGTTGCTCAAATATTATATGCCCTTTGCTCACAATAACGTCACCATTTCTGAGTATAGATTATTATTTTCCTTAAATGTCACTTCTTTTCTTATTCTTCCAACTCAGAAAAAAGAGTTTTTTTTTCTTCCCGAAATTCCGTATCGTTTACCTATCATTTTAGCCTTAATCTCGGTTGGAGAACTTAGCATTAAATCATGTAAAAAAAAAAGTCTAAAATTATCCTTAATGACTATTCTATGAGTACACATGTTGGTTCACATTTTCTAGTGTTAACCTTTGAATTTATCCACAATCCCTCCATTTTTCTACATTTTGTCAGTTGCATACTCATGTTGTATTATAACTCTCAACAGGTCTACCCGCAATGCTTTCTGAAGGTTTCTCTTTTTTCTCTCATCTTAGCCCTCTCAAAATATCTCACAAAAGATGCCACCTTGAACATCTAAAATGCCAATGTGACAATGTCGTCCATTGAGACAAAACACTTCAGGGCTTCCTGTTGTCTTCAAAGAAGATCCGCGCTTTTTGATCTAGCAGATGGAGCCTTTGAAATACAGTTCTAGCAGAATTTTCCCTTCTCTTTTCCTTCATTTTCCACTTCCATACTCCAATAACTTCAAGCTCCTTGACATTCTCTACAACGGCTTTCTCATGGCTGTTTCTTCAGCCTGGGACCCTTTCACCAATGTTATCTCTTCATTAATTAGCTTACCGTATGACATTTCTGAGAATCTGTCCTGTCTTAACCTCATACACCATAAGACCTCCTCATAGGTGGTTCTTCACACACCCCAGTGGCACCTTATTATACATATGTTTATTGTGTGTGCATTTTTAATATTCTACATGAATTGCATGGAGTCCCAGATTTGTCATTCTGCAGTTTTAAGACCTTGAGCAAGATCTCTCAGCTTCAATTCCTTCCTCTGAGATATGAGGATCATAATTGTACCTAAATTAAAACAACATTATAAAGACTTGACAAACCACTTACGACTTAAGGAATGCATCCACTAAATGTCCCCTGCTTATCTTGTTGTGATTATTTGTGTCATAAATCAATCCATCTCTCTCTCAAGATTACCAGCCCTTTGAAGGAAGATTCATAGACTTTTATTTTGGTCAGCACAGCATACAACAATGACAAACAAATATATGTATTCAAAACTTTGTTGAGTTAAAACATGAAATGATAAAAATATATACTATTTTGAAAGTATTCAGCCTTTCCTATTACTATAGATTTAATTTATGTGTGCTTTTGAGTGTTTTGCATGTATTAAATCAACTAATATATGTTAAAAAGTACATAATATTGTCTAAAGACTAGATTGATCTTTGCATTTTAACAGCAATTTCTGTAGACAGGCAAATGACAGTCAGTGAAAGCTGAAAAGTGATCTTACAGACAAGTTTGGGGCTTTCTGTGGCTTTTACTTAATCTACTGCAGGTTTTATTCGTGTTCTTGTGATGTCAGCTCTATGATTCAAGAGCAATTTATTTTTGCAAACTTTGAAATACTTAAGGATAATATTAAGGTGATTTGGAGGAGGAGTAATAAATTTTTACAGATCACATTGCATTTGTTATTTACTCATGAAAATAGATCATGTGCCATTTGCATATGATTTGCTGAGATCTGCAAATGGAAAAGCTGTGGTGACTGTTTGACAAATTAGCCAATCTAGAGCACTTTTTAAAACTATGTGTACATTTTAATAATCTTATACTTGTTATGGCTCAGAATTTTTTAGTATGTATTTACACATGTGAATGAGAGAATTGGCCATAGCGAAATAGAAATGATGCAGGCAAAGGTAACCATGAAACAACATAATTTTATAAATTATAAAGCAGTGAAACAAAATGTTTTGAGAAAATAAACAAATTTCATCAAGATGAATAATGAGGTTTACTTAGAAAGTTCTTTATTTCAAATACTAATATATTTAACATCATATAGTTAACTAAATTCAATTTATTTGTTTGCTGAATGCTTCTAAGATCAATATTAAGTATATTTATTTACAGAGTGGTTTTTTTTTTTTTTTCTTTTTTTTTTTTTTTGTTTTTTTGTGAGACGGAGTCTCGCGTCTGTCCCACCAACAGGCGGAGTGCAGTGGGGATCTCACTCACTGCAAGCTCGCCTCCCGGGTTTAAGCCGCCATTCTCAGTTGCCTCAGCCCCCCCTAGTAGCTGGGACTACAGGCGTCCGCCACAGGCGCCCCCAGACGCCCGCGGGCTAGTTTTTTGTATTTTTTTAGTAGAGACGGGGTTTCACCGTGTTAGCCGGGATGGTCTCAGATCTCCTGACCTCGTGATCCGCGCGTCTCGGCGCCCCAAAGTGCTGGGATACAGGCTTGAGCCCACGCGCCGCCCAGAGTGTTTTTTTTTTTTTTTTTTTTTTTTTTTTTTTTTTTTTTTTTTTTTTCCCCGAGACGGAGTTTCGCTCTGTTGCCCAGGCTGGAGGGCAGTGGCGCGATCTAGGCTCACTGCAAGCTCCACCTCCCGGGTTCACGCCATTCTCCTGCCTCAGCCTCTCGAGTAGCTGGGACTACAGGCACCCGCTACTACAGGCGCCCGCCACCACGCCCGGTTAATTTTTTGTTTTTAGTACAGACAGGGTTTCACCATGTTAGCCGGGATGATCTCGATCTCCTGACCTCGTGATCCGCCCGCCTGGGCCTCCCAAAGTGCTGGGATTACAGGCGTGAGCCACTGCGCCCCGACTACAGTCTTCTAAAGACCTACCTTGTTTTGTTAATTGACATTACATATTGTACCATCCAACAAGTTTAAATTCATGTAACTCCAGAATATTCTTCCTTACTTAGGTATGATGCTTTTTACATTATTTAAGTAAATGTGTATATATAATATATAAATGTGTGTATATATATATATATATATATAAATGCATGTGTATGTGTATTTGCTGTGACCCACAGCACCTCGGCCACCAGCAGAGACCACATACACTATTCACCACACAATTTCTGTAAAACCAAACAAATTTTATAGCCCGAGTTCACTTACAATTGGAATATTGATCTTAATGAGGAAAAAATTATGTCTTTGTGTCTCACACAGAAAACTGTTGTTGGCTTGTATTTTTCTTAATAAATAAGACAGAAAGGAGAAAGGAATAGTCATTCCCAGGGATTTGGGAATGTGTTATGACATTTATGAACCAAAGAATAGCAATCACAATCACTCAGAGGAAAAAACAGGAGAAGAAATTGGTGATTGAATGTGTCGTGAGAATAGCTGATCAGAAAAGGATACTTGAGGGGATGTTTTAATTACTTATTTTTAAGTGATCAGTTTTATCAACAAGACCAGGGTATACTCGTAGAAATCTGCCTATGGTGAAGAGGAAGAAAAGAACAGTGGTATGCAGATCAAGAAACAACTTAGGTGAAATATATCAATGTTTATTCATATGGATACATAATCCTATTAGAGCCATGTCATGATTTCAGGTAGAGAAGAAGCCTGAGTGTCAATTACTATTATTTACCAAAAATGATAGGGAGAGATCAGAGTTGAATAGATTGAAAAGAAAAAAAAAGAAGACAGAAAAGAGCATCCCATGGGGGGCAATTTAGGGAAAATATTTTTTGTTTTCCTTACTATGTTTATGGTTGTATAACTGGAAGCAGAAAACATGTTAAGGAAGTAACACTGAAGAGTAAGGAGGGGACCTACACTAACTTCAAATACAAGGATTTTGAGAACTACAAAGCAAACTGTAAAGCAAAAAGGAAAACTTTTCACTTGAATATTTGCAGAGGTAACATTATTCTCTGGGTAAAAGCATTTTTTTCTTTTTTCAATTGAGACCAATGTCCAGAGACAGTTTTGGAAATACTTTTCCTAGTTTTCAAACTGAATTCCCATAAGGCAGACCCGAAACTTAGAGAAAAGTGTGGTAACTGTTGGATGAGCTAAGGGGAATGACTGAAGAGAGAGAGAGAGCAACAGGTTGTATGTGGCTGTTGTAATCTCTAGAAGAGTAGGATGTTAAGTCCGATGGTGGAACCATGAAGAGGTAGTGAAGGGTGATTTTAGTATGCGGATGTACCGTACCATTGATTTTTAAGGGGTGATGTGACCTAGACTAACAGGAAGGTACTTTAGTGGTCTTCAATCATTTGGAAAGCAGGACTTTTGTTGTTGTTGTTCTATTCTCAGTCTTATTCATTGGTTCTGTTGACTTACATTGTCTTGAACATCTACAATTTATTTATTGTGTGGCTTTGGGATATCAAATGCAAAGCAGGTATTTGGGAATATGAACAGATGATTTTCCAACAGACTTATAAGAAAATGAGAAATAAAAGCTAGTGAATAGGTTTTGTATTATATACTTATATAAAACTTGTGAAGTATTAAGTTATGCATGTTTTCTTTTCTCCTTTTGTTTCATTTATACCACAAATGAAGAATCATTTGAGAAATTAAAAAAAAAAAGATAATTAAATTCTGGCTCTTGATTTCACAAGCAGGAACAAAGTTGTAAGAGTTGGTTTTCATGTAAAATTATAGGTTTCATAAGAATACATTTTATGGTCCAAAGTACATAACATACTATATGAAGGTATCTTCTGCTTGGTAATATGAAAGAAAGGAAACACAAGAGTAAGAGGCTAGTGAAATACTCTGAGGAATATCCCTCAGTTTGAGTACTGGAGAGCTACGTTGCTGAAGGAAGAGGACAATTATATGTCAAAGACGTTAAAGGGGTTACATATTTTTCCCACATCACCAACGTGGTCAGGCATTCAATAGATTCATGGTAAGACAATTTGTTGTGGTGGTTGCTGCTTTCTCACAATAACATAAACTCCTAGAAAACAAAAATTATTTCTTCCATCTTTACATCAACTATGCCTAATACATGGCTGGATCAATGTTTGCTAAATCATTTCCAGATATATGAATGTCAGTATAGAGTTATAAATTCAATGTCTATACATTTCGTAGAATTCTAGCATTTGAGAGAAGAAAAAGAATCTTAATTTTGGTCTTTGCAACAAATTATAGTAGTCTCTGTTTTAAAAACGGAACTATTTTATGCAAAGAACATATCATATTTGCTTTATTTTCTTATGTGACAAAATTTTCATTAAGTTAAATGCAGAGTGCAATATAGTAAAGATCATTATTTCTCCCAGTCAGGTAGGTTCAGAGCTGTGTTGCCATCTGTAACATCAACAGTATGAATAGTGTCAGTAATTAGAAAAGAAATTACATAACTAATTATGGCCAGCCCATTGCAATGTGAGTACATCTAAGGCCTAGTATATTAGTGAAACAGTGGTGTATGGGGAAATTGAGATTACTAAATGACAGAATCATAATTAAATACAAAAATAACAAATTAAAAGTAACCAATAAACATTTGCAAAAGCAGAAAAATAATTATTTGATTCAAACGTTTGTGTTTGTCTTTCTCCTATAGTTTCTTCAATTTATTCAAACCTAAAATTAAAACATTTCTCAAATACAAAAATATATTCCATCTATGAAAATACAACTGCTGGATATGGACTATCATCTACCAGAACCCTTTATATGCTTACAAGTTATTTGTTATTAATGTTTCATTTCTGCTCACCAATGTAATATAACAATATATGTATAATCTTTAAAAGAAAAAATGTTAAGCATTATAATCAATGGAACTTAATTAAAAGCAATTCATTGAGGACTTATTATCTACTTAAATATATTATTTACCTTTCCCTTTCCCCAGTCTTAGGTATATTATGTATGTTAGGACTTGCTATTTTATGAAATCACTGTTTCATTTTACACCATACTTGTAACAACACTTGTTCAAAATATGTTTCTTCTAAGGATTCTAAATGTCACTGTAGCAATGGACGGACCTATCTACATTTTAGTGTCATGCAAGGGATGTATTGTAAATTAAATTCTTGTTTTTGCAAGACTAGTGATTATATCGAAGCTATGAGAGTAATCCAAGTGCTAAATAAAAAGCCAACTTCCAAGTAGTTTATAATCTAAAATAAATGGTTATGGCAACACAAACAGAATATGTGTTGCATGCTGGGTGCAAAGACCAGTGTTCTACTAAAGGTAGAAGAATGATAATTTGCCAGCACAGAAAAAGTTAACTATTCTTAAAAGACATGTTCTTAGAAGTTAAAATGGGAATTTTAGTGGATTCAAAAAGCAGAATTTGGCAAGGTGTAGTGCCTCATGCCTGCAATCCCAGCACTTTCGGAGACTGGGGCGGGGGTGGATTACTTGAGGTCAGTAATTCAAAACCAGCCGGGCCAACATGGTGAAACCCCATCTCCACTAAAAAAAAATACAAAAATTAGCTGGGCGTGGTTGTGCGTACCTATAGTCCCAGCTACTCTTGAGGCTGAGGCAGGAGAATTTCTTAAACCCAGGAGGCGGAGCTTGCAGTGAGTTGAGATCCTGCCACTGCACTTCAGCCTGGATAACAGAGCGAGATTCCCATTCTGGGGCAGTTGGGGGAAGCAGAATTTGAAAAGGCAAAATGTACAAAAGTGTTCCAAGATAAAAGTATTATAACAAATGAAGGATCAAGATCAACCATGTCCTCTATGATTTAACTCTGGGTTAATATTTAAACACTAGATAAATGGGAGTTGGTGTTATAGAAGCATCTTGAAGTCCATATCAGATTTAGGAATGTAATGAATAGCAAGATAAATGGTATGTTCTTGTTTCTTTCACGTTTTGGAAACCAAAGCTTGTTTGCTTTTGTTTTGTTTTTTTTTTTTTTTTTTTTTTTTTGAGACAGAATCTCGCTCTGTCGCCCGGGCTGGAGTGCAGTGGCTGGATCTCAGCTCACTGCAAGCTCCGCCTCCCAGGTTTACGCCATTCTCCTGCCTCTGCCTCCCGAGTAGCTGGGACTACAGGCACCCGCCACCTCGCCCGGCTAGTTTTTTGTATTTTTTTAGTAGAGACGGGGTTTCACCGTGTTAGCCAGGATGGCCTCGATCTCCTGACCTTGTGATCCGCCCGTCTGGGCCTCCCAAAGTACTGGGATTACAGGCTTGAGCCACTGCGCCTGGCCCAAAGCTTGTTTTATCTTTTTTACTGAAATGAGATTCTGAGAGATAAAGATCTGAAAGTATTGTTCACAGCAATGTACTTGCTTGATAAATGGCAAACAAGTATTATCTACCTATTTTATTTATAACCCTCTTATTTTTATTTTATTTTATCTATTTATGTATTCATGTATTTGTTTGTTTGTTTGTTTGTTTGTTTGTTTGTTTGTTTGTTTGTTTTTGGAGATGAAGTTTTGCTGTGTCGCCCAGGCTGGAGTGCAGTGGCCGGATCTCGGCTCACTGCAAGTTCCGCCTCCCGGGTTCACGCCATTCTGCTACCTCAGCCTCCCGAGTACCTGGGACTACAGGTGCCTGCCACCAACCCCAGCTAACTTTTTGTAGTTTTAGTAGAGACGGGGTTTCACCGGGTTAGCCAGGATGGTCTCGATCTCCTGACCTCGTGATCTGCCCGCCTCTGCCTCCCAAAGGGCTGGGATTACAGATGTGAGCCACCGTGCCCAGCCATTTTTATTTTTATAAAAGTGATAATTTTTTCTCTATTTTTGTATTATTTCTATCTTCTATCATGTGATAATCAAATATAAAGGATATAACATTAATTTAACATATCAACTAGGAAAATGATAAGCAACCAGTGTTAAATTTCTGAAGCTTAAATAGTAATACTTAGTTAATTTTCATTATTTGCTTTTGGGCAACAGAGTTTAAGAAAGGTTAATATGTAACTTTGATTATGCTTCAATAAGATTATTGTAGCTTGTTTATATAATAATTTTAAATGATGTATTTTTCTCACACATATGACTATAAGATTTTAGTTTATTCCATTGAATTCTTCCCAAACTCTTTTTTAAAAATTACATTTTGAAGACATCTGAGTCAGAGCTTGAAATTAAATGAGCACATTGTCAACAAAGCAAAATTGGCATTCATGTTGTTGGGCTGCTGCCTTGTATAAAAATTATTGAAGCTGCTGATTCCAAAGGTTCTTGTGTGAGTTTATGACTGCCAATAAAACTACTTAATGTGTGCTTTAAATATGACTTTTAATTCCTTTCACAGTGCAAAATAAAATTTTGAACTGAAATAAACATTATGGTTTTCACCCAAGAAGAAGTTCCAACCTAAGGTGCCCATAGCTATTGCATCATGATACTACAAGAGCAAATGTACATTTCTATGGCATACTTGTTATCACAAGCAGGCTAATTCTCATAGAGCAGAGACTATGTATGTTTTTAGAATAGCCTCATGAGGAAATAGCTTTTTGTCAGAATATTATAAGCATTAGTAAAATATTATTCTTCCTTTAAAAAGAAACATTATTATTGAAAGTATTCATTTTGTTTCTTATTAAATATGTTACCTTTATAATCTCAAGAGAGGTATGCAAGTCTAAAATGTAGTTCTTGTTCAGGAAATAAACTGTAGATGAATTGAAATTCAAGTCATAGGATAACATCTATTTATTTTTCATGTGTGTTGGTCAAGGGAGGTTGGTCAAAGATTTTACTCATATCCTATTAAAGGCCAATAGAGAGCTAATATAGACAATTAAACTAATTTTCTGGTTATTAATTGTTTGTATCACTATTTTGTATATATAAACAGAGATTTCCCAATAATAGTTTGTTCTGTAAATTTGAATCCAAGTGCAGTGAATATTTTAATATCATTTAACAAGAAAAGCCTTCAGGGATCATAAGTGGCAATTATGCTAACAAGCCACTTAATATTTCAATGTAAATGAAGCAAACATGCATTTTTGCATTGTAGTATTTTTAACTTACATTCAGTAGGAAATCTTAAACTTCCTGAGTAAAATTAACTAATTGTTTTACTATTGCTCTTTATTTTTGAATAGTAACAAATATTTTACATATATAGATAGGATGATAGAGCAGTGTTTCCAATGCTAACAATAGAAAGAAAATCCCTAAACATATTTATGAAATTGAATCATTTTTGCTGCATAAACTCTACATTTGTGTTAGAGTAATTCAATAATAATCTCTGTATTTCAATCCTGTTTCCCCTATATTATTATAGTAGCTTCCTAATTTGTCTCCCTACCTTTATCTTTTCTCCTGCTGTCTATTCTCTATCAGAGGGTGCATAGTTCCGTTTTAAACACCAATATATTCATGACTGTTTCTTGGCTAACCCCCTATAATGGATTCTCACCATTCTGAGGACTAAAGACTTTACTCTGCTCCCAATAACCAATATGTTCTAGCCACTGGTTCTTTCTCTGGCCTCATAATCTGTTAAGTCTTGCCACCAGCTCACTCTGTCCCATACTTCCTGGCCTCCTGTTCTTTACTTGGTTATTCCAAGCATGCATAATTTGAGAAAATTCTAGCTAGATTGTTTTCATATTTACAACAATATTTTTATTGATGGTTTATTGCTTACATTCTATCTCTTTATTACCATTAGAATGTGTCATGACACCAGTGATTTTTGTTTGTTTGTTTTATTTTACATTTTGGTTGTGTTATATTCTGTTTTGCTTTGACTTCACTGCACTATCCTCAAAACTTATAACAATCCTTGGCTAAAAGTAGGGGCTCAATAAAAATAAATTGAATAAATAAATGCATATAAACATGTGACTAAAACAAGTAATAGGTTATGAGCAGTCAGCATTCTCCCTCTTTCCTTGCCTTTATGTATCAAGACTGAATTAGTGTAAACTTGTAAAAAAGTTGGAAAAAAGATACGTTTAGGAAATAATTTAGAAAATAATTTTAACATTTTAATCAAATTGCAATATTGAACATAATTAGTTACTAATGAATATTTTTCAGATGCTTATAGGAATTAATAGAATAGATTCTGAAAATTATTATTAAATATTTATTAGGTGAATAAGTGGATGCAAGGATGGAAGGAAGGATGGATGGATGAATGAGTGGATGAATGGGTGGACGAAAGGATGGATGAATGGATGGCTACATGGATAAATGAAGAAATGAGGGGAAAATGAGGAAAAACTTGATTTTTTTTTAAATTTATTATACTTTAGGTTCTAGGGTACACATGCACAACGTGGAGGTTTGTTACATATGTATACATGTGCCATGTTGGTGTGCTGCACCCATTAGCTCGTCATCTACATTAGGTATATCTCCCAAGGATATCCCTCCCCCCTCATCCCATCCCACGACAGGCTTTGGTGTGTCATGTACCCCTTCCTGTGTCCAAGTGATCTCATTGTTCAATTCCCACCTACGAGTGAAAACATGTTGTGTTTAGTTTTCTGTTCTTGCGATAGTTTGCTGAGAATGATGGTTTCCAGCTGCATCCATGTCCCTACAAAGGACATGAATTCATCCTTTTTTATGGCTGTATAGTATTCCATGGTGTATATGTATCACATTTTCTTAATCCAGTCAGTCATTGATAGACATTTGGGTTGGTTCCAAGTCTTTGCTACTGTGAATAGTGCCGCAATAAACGTGTGTATGCATGTGTCTTTATAGCAGCATGATTTATAATCCTTTGGGTATATACCCAGTA
>NW_016807895.1:1605191-1624107 GCF_001698545.2 Rhinopithecus bieti
TGGCTAGCTATATGTAGAAAGCTGAAACTGGATCCCTTCCTTACACCTTATACAAAAATTAATTCAAGATAGACTGGAGACTTAAATGTTAGACCTAAAACTTGATGTTTAAACAGACATATTTTATGTTCCTCTTTTCATCCCACTGGTGAAGGAGAAATACCTGACATATGTTAGGGGATGGCTGAAAGCATGACACCTAACACTGATCAATTGAGATTGACAGCTTGTTGCTGGTCACAGCTAGAGGTAAGAGGATACTACCACACTCACACTTAAAGCCAGAGGTAAGAGGACACACAGACAGAGATAAGGGGCATTGCCACACAGGGCCATGTGGAGACTGCACTGGAGACCAGAGTAAACAAGTAGGGCATGCAGGAAGCTGGCGTTGTAGTATAAAGAGGGAGGATGTCATTGACTTGAATAATTATAGGGCTGTCAGAGAACTGAAGTTCACTACTAAGGAATAAGTAGTCAATGTGTCTGGTCTCTGTGATAAATGGTTATTTGGGTAGGGAACCTTAGCCATTAGGACAAAGGAGGTGGAAAACTTGCAATTAGAGCATTTGAAACTCTCCCAGTTTTACTTGATGTCAAGGCAAGACAAAATATTAAATATTAATGTCAGCATTGTACATAAAGAGAGGCAAAGTGAGGATGACTTGATTTTCTGAAATGGAAGATGGGGAGAGCATGTATTCTAGGTACTTACACAGAAGAAGGAGGAGATGACCTGGAATATATGTTAGTTGTCGAACTGTTGACGTTATAAAGGCGATGAATCTGGGCCTCATTCACTCTCAAAATAAAGGTTTAGGAGTCTCCAACTAATGTATTTAGTTCTGATATGAGTAACGAATTTTAGTAGAATAAATGTAGGGCTTATGATAGGCATGGTTAAATGTATACTTTTGGAGCATTAATTCTAGAATTCAAACAACATATTAGTGAATTTATAAGGAGCAGAAACTGTGTTGTGTATTTTATTTCACACAACCAGGCAAAGCTGTGGGCTTTTATTTTCATTATTTTATGGTTTAAAAAATTGCTAATCAAGCCATCTAAATAATTCAGCCAGGATTCTGACCAAATTCTATCATAGACTGGCCGGGCATGGTGGCTCATGCCTGTAATCCCAGCACTTTGGGAGGCCGAGGTGGGCTGATCACAAGATCAGGAGGTCAAGACCATCCTGGCTAACACAGTGAAACCCTGTCTCTACCAAAAGTATTAAAAAATTTAGTCAGACATGGTGGTGGGCGCCTGTAGTCCCAGCTACTCAGGAGGCTGAGACAGGACAATGGTGTGAACCCCGGAGGCAGAGCGTGAAGTGAGCAGAGATCGTGCCACTGCACACCAGCCTGGGCAACAGAGCAAGACTCTGTCTCAAAAAAAAAAAAAACAAAAAAAAAATTCTGTCATAGACCAAATCCAGCAACCTTTTTACCAAACTCTAGTTCCCATTAGAGGCGCACTTTAAGTATTTGCAGTAGTTAGCCATGAGAAATTATCAATAATTTGCTAAGTGCAAAGTGAATCTCTACAATTATTAAGATAGTAAAAGGATATAATATTACAACTGTATTTGTAAATACTCAACTGTATTTTTAATATTTTTAATTATAAAGGCTAAAAGCTATGACTGAAATAGATATGAGAGTGGGCTGTGAAGGCAAGTGAAGCAATACATGTCAGACACTCAGCTAGAGATTACAATGTTATCATTTGTTAAACCATACATCTTAAAATTTTAAAAGCTCATGTAATTATAAAATGGACAAGTGTTAAAATTGTACTTACCTGATTAATTAATGAAGAAACTAAAAACCAGATTAAAACCTGTTCAAAGGACATTTGAAAAGCGAGGTCTCTATATGTAATTTAATGAAGGAATGTTAAGCTAAGACTGGGTAAGCTAAGATACAAAATGTTAAATTAAGATTGAAATGTTAAGCTAAGGTACAAAATTGGTTAATATTTTACTGAGCAATAAGAGTAACTTTAAGACTTGTCTTTTCTTCAAGACAAGTGAGAAACTGTCCAGTCAATAGAAAGCCAATTAAAAGTGTAGGCTCTTAAAATCGCTGAAAAAACACTCAGGAATTTTGCCAGTTTATAGGTTCAGTATATTTTCCAGACACCTTCAATCTTTAAAAAATATGAAATGAATATATTTGAATATATTCATCTTCATTTTACATATAAAAAATAAAGCACAAAATGTGTAAGTAATTTGGCAAACATTATAGAATAAATAAAATAAAAATATTTAATGTTAATGACATTAATTCCTTCTGCTTTTAAGTATATTTTTTAAATTATAACAAAGTTCTCCATAAACTATTCCTAGACATTGGGCAGTCACTAAGCAGAGATAGATTAGAAGGAAAATCGACAGTTGGGTGATGGTTGTTTCTGTAACTACCATGTAAAGGGAGAGGGATCTTATAAATGCATTTTCAAACAAAATACTTGATACTTATTTTGACTCTCTCACTCTCACCTGATAACCTTATGATAAATAAAAGTCTAAAAGCTCCCACACATTGATCTACTCTCCTTGACTGTTCTATGCATCTGCTCTTTCCTTCGAGATACTATGGAAGAACTGCCCCTTGCTTCAAACAAAGCCCAATCTTTTCATCTGCAACCTAGATCCCATACTTTGTTATCTACTCACAAGATACTGATCCAGAAGTTTTATCTACTTTATCGTGCATATTGTTTACCTCTATACCTTTTTTACCACTGCATGCAGACATAGGTTTATTTCTTTCCCTTTCTTTTCTAAAAATGTTATTTGACATAATTTTAGCTACATCTGTGTGTTTATTTCTTCTTTTTCCTCAAGAAGTACACGTTGAAAATGACATTGATATTAGCTTGCTCCAAATTATTCCTGATGTTTATTCTTGAGCCCCACCTAACAAGGGTTTAATCACCTCTCCTCTGAAATTATTTTTGCCAAAGTCACAGATAATGTTTAAATTGCAAAATTTATCGTCCTTTTTTTTATTTTTTGCCTTACTTGAAACATTGAAACTTAACAGTTCCAGGACACAGAATTCTACTAGTTTACCTTCAGTCTCTCAGTTTCTTTTGCTAATTCCTCCTTTTCTTCCTGATGTATTAACTGAAGAGGACTGTAGAGCTCACGCATGTAATAGCATCAATAAATTAATTCAAATTTCTATTGTAGCCTGAATTATTCCCCTGAACTCCAGCCTCATAGATTCAACTGCATACTCAAGGTCTACAGTCCTAGGTCAATCTAGCATCTGCAATCCAAAAGGGAGCACTATTTTTTTCCCTTACTGTCCCTCCTGCCATCATTTTCATCTAGACTGATAGAAATCCTATCTATTCTGTGGGTACGCCAAATTATTATCAGTCATCTTTGACTTTTCTCTCTCTTATATAACCTGTAGTTAACCTACCAGCATTTGTTTTTCCTTCTAGCTTCTAAATATATTTAACCTTCAATACTGGAATTTTATCCAAGTTACCATCACATACTCACTAAATTATTCAATAGTATCCCAAGGTGTCTCCTTGTTTTTAATTTCCCTTCTTTTTTCATTTATTCTCAGTGAAGCAGCCAGAAAAGCATACCATATATAAACTGGGCTTTCTCTTTTTAATGTCCTGGATTGAATTTCCATGTCCTTCTGAGTAAAATCAAAGTTTGCAGTGGTAGGCAAGTAACTGCATAGACTGACCTTTCATTATCTCTCTGGGCTTTTTCCTACTTCTCTGTCTCTCACTTGTTCTAACATCCTACTACGTCAGTCTCTGGTTTCCACTCAAAAACTGCATAAATTAACCCAACTCTGTTTGCTCTTCTCTTTAATGAAATAGTCTTTCCCCAGCTATCTATGTGGCTTAATACCCCATTTAATTTTTTGTGTTAATTCAAATATTAACATTTATTGGCAAAGGTTCTTCTAACAATGCTATTTATAAGTGAAACTTTCCAATTTTACATCCACTCTTCTCTGTCCTTTTCCCTAATTATCATCAACATACTATTATATGTATTTTAATCATTATCTTTTACTATCTGCTTGACTTAAATATGAAATGTCTGAATGCAGAAGTTTTGTTCTGTATTTATGCATCTCCCACCAAATATTATAGAATAGTGTTTGATTGCCTAACATATCACTCACATTTAATATATATTCATTCACTATGTAAATTGATATGGTTAGGCTTTGTGTCCCCACCCAAATCTTATCTTGAATTGTAATCCCTATAATCCCCATATGTCCAGGGAGAGACCTGGTGGGAGGTGATTGGATCATGGGGGCAGTGTTCCCATGCTGTTTTCATGATAGTGAATGAATTTTCATGAGATCTGATGGTTTTATACATGTCTGACAGTTCCTCCTTCACACACTCTCTCTGTCACCTGTCACCAGGTAAGATGTGCCTCTTCCCCTTCTACCATGATTGGAAGTTTCCTAAGGCTTCCTCAGCCATGCAGAACTGTGAGTCAATTAAACCTTTTTTTTAAAATAAATTACACAGTCATGGGCAGTTATTCATAGCAATGTGAGAATGAACTAATACAGTTAATTGATTCCAAGGTAGTAGGGTACTGCTATAAAGATACTTGAAAATGTGGAAGAAACTTTGGAACTGGGTAACAGGCAAAGGTTTGAACAGTTTGGAAGGCTCAGAAGACATACAGACGTGTGAAAGACTGGAAGTTTTTAGACTTGTTCAGCGGGTTTAACCAAAATGCTGATAATGATATGGATAATGAAGTCTAGGCTGAAGTGGTCTCTGATGCAGATGAGGAACTTCTTGGGAACTGGTGTAAAGGTTACTTTTGCTATGCTTTAGCCAAGAGACTGGAGACATTTTGCCCCTGCCCGAGAGATCTGTGGAATTTTGAACTTGAGAGAGATGATTTAGGGTATCTGGCAGAAGACATTTCTAAGCATCCAAGCATTCAAGATGTGACCTGGTTGATTTTGAAATCATTCAGTCTAATGTGTTCAAAAAGAGATGATCTGAAATGGAAACTTATGTTTACATAGGAAGCAGAGTGTGTAAGTTTGGAAAATGTGCAACCTGACCATGTAGTAGAAAATAATGAACCGATTTTTCTGGGGAAGAATTCAAGTCAGCTGCACAAATTTGTGTGAGTAATGAGGAGCTTAATAACCAAGACAATGAGGAAAAGATCACCAGCACATGTCAGAGACCTTCATGGAATCTCTTCCCATCTCAGGCTCAGAGGCCTAGGAGGAAAAAATGGTTTCATGGGCGAGGCCCAGGGCCTCTCTGCTGCTCTGTGCAGGCTTGGCACTCAGCACTTTGTTGTCTCAGCCATGGCTAAAGGGTGTCAACGTACAGCTCAGGTTGTTGCTTCGTAGGGTGCAAGCCCCAGTTGTTGGTGGTTTCCATGTAGTGTTGGGCCTGCAGGTTCACAGAAGTAAAGAATTGAGGTATGGAACCTCCACTTGATTTCAGAGGATGTATGGAAACTCCTGGATGTTCAAGCAGTAGTTTGCTGCAGGGTTGGAATCCTCATGGAGAACCTCTGCTAGGGAAGTATGGAAGAAAAATGTAGGTTAGAGCCCCCACACAGAGTCCCTACTGGGACACTACCTAGTGGAACTGTGAAAAGAGGACCATTGTCCTCCAGACCCCAGAGTGGCAGAACCACTGACAGCCTGCACCATGCACCTGTAAAACCCGCAGACATTCAACCCCAGCCTGGGAAAGTAATCAGTGGTGTACCAGGCTATACCCTGCAAAGCCACAGGAGTGAAGCTGCCCAAGACCATGGAAGCCCACCTTTTGCAAGAGTGTGACCTGGATGTGAGACATGAAGTCAAAGGAGATCCTTTCAGAGCTTTAAGATTTAGTGACTGAGCTACTGGATTTAGGACATGCATGGGGCCTGCAGCCCCTTCATTTTGGCTAATTTCTCTCATTTGGAATGGGAAGATTTATCTAATGCTTATACCATCATCGAATCTAGAAAGTAACTAACTTGCTTTTGATTTTACAGACTTATAGGCAGAAGGGACTTGCCTTGTCTCAGAAGAGACTTAGAACTTGGACTTTTGAGTTAATGCTGAAATGTGCTAAGACTTTGGGGGACTGTTAGGAAGTCATGATTGGTTTTAAAATGTGAGAACATGAGAATTGGGAGGGGACAAGGTGGAATTATATGGTTAGGATTTGTGTCCCCAGCTAATCTCATCTTGAATTGCAATCCCCATAATCCCCACACACTAAGGGAGAGAATTGTGGTAGGTGATTGGATCATGGGGGCAGTGTTCCCATGCTGTTCTAATAATACAGAGTGAGTTCTTATGAAATCGAATGGTTTTATAAGTGTCTGACATTTCCTTCTACACATATTTTCTCTCTTTCACCTGCTGCCATGTAAGATGTGCCTCTTTCCCTTCCATCATGATTGTAAGTTTCCTGAGGCTCCTCCAGCCATGTGGAACTGTGAGTCAATTAAAACTTTTTTTTTTTCATAATTTACCCAGTCTTGGGCAGTCCTTTACAGCAATGTGAGAACAGACTAATACAGTTAATGAACAATGAATGTATGAATAGCATCTAAATCAATAGATAATAGATACTTGTTAAATAAGTTTATCTGTTTATCATGTTCCTTCTTTCCAAACCAATTATATCTTTCTATATTTCAGGCATTCTAGATGCCATCTTAATTTTCAAGATCGGGATGACAGCAGATCTAAAAAAATTATTTAACCCTCTGCTGAAAATTGCTTTTATATGTTTCTTACTTATATTTACATGTGTTACAATTCCTAAGTTACATGAATCTAAGGAAAAAATTATCTCATAATGTAATTTAAAATACTATAGCATGTTGCCTGGGATACTCACATCATTGAAAAGAGAGGAGAATCTCTTATTAATTATAAAATCTTTAAAATGATTATCTATTGAGGGACATGATTAGGAAAACAGATATTATATAGTTTTTTTAACATAATTTGAAAGATCTACAGCTTGGGTGATATAAAGAACACGTCTGGATCCAGCCTTACTTGGGCACTTTTGTACCCTCATTCATTTCAAAATAGACCAATGAACAAAAAAACTGAAGCCATCATCTATCTTACTGAATGACAGTGCACTTCAATAGGAAGGATATTAGACTTTTCTAGGAGTGTGAGTAAAGAGCAGAGCGAAGTTGAATGTGAGAAATTTGATAACTCAGGTAAGATTAAGACAGCATGAATTGCCTTAGAAAAGAAATATGGATAACAAAAGGTATGATGAAAAAAGGTGGTAAAGGATTTTGCATACACAAAATCCGTCTTTCAAGAACCAATTTTGTCTTTTGCTCATGTCTGTCAATGAAGGTCACTAAAAAAAGTAAGTAGACAAATTGTGAAAACATGTGATCTGAAGTGATGATGATGATTATGCCCTTTAGAAATGTACTGGAAGTTAGAAGAAATTTATTTTTCAGTTCTATAGTTATAATGAAGTTTATTCTCAAAATGTACATATCCACGGTGATCAAACTATAGTAGCTCGACTCATAGGACTTTTTATATAGCACCTAGTTTTCATGTATTTGAAAAAAGACATAAACAGAATAAAAGAAAAATGGAAAAGTAGTGTCAACCGCCTCTAACCAGTCCCTTCTCTCTCACTTGTTTTTTTTGTTTTTTATTTTCGTTTTAAATCCATCATGTCAGATTATAACTATAGTACTAGCATATCACAGTTTAAGTTTTCATAGGTCAAATTTCTTATACATAAAGCTATTGGCATAGATGTATGATAGTAACTATCCTCACACACATCGTATAATATGTACATTCCAGTGAAAACATCAGAAATAATCAACAAAATGGCAAGATAAAATCAGTGGGCATTCCTAAACAGATTACAGTTCTTTTATTTCATTTTTCTTAAAATTATAAAAATAAAATTAATATTGACAGCCAGAATATAAAAAATCCAGACTTCTCATTGTTTTCCGTTAACTATTAGCACATGGTAAATTTCACAGCTATGAAAGACACCGTGAATCTATAGCACCCTAACCAAGTGGAAAGACCTTTTATTTTTTTTGTTTTCATTTAATCATCCTACAGGTTTTTCATGGATTATGATGGAATAAACGAAAGGAATTATTCCAAATAATATAAACAGAAAAACTTCTTTTTTTTTTTTTTTTTGAGATGGAGTCTCGCTCAGTCTCCCAGGCTGGAGTGCAGTGGCCGGATCTCAGCTCACTGCAAGCTCCGCCTCTCAGGTTTACGCCATTCTCCTGCCTCAGCCTCCCCAGTAGCTGGGACTACAGGCGCCTGCCACCTCTCCCGGCTAGTTTTTATGTATTTATTAGTAGAGACGGGGTTTCACCGGGTTAGCCAGGATGGTCTCGATCTCCTGACCTCGTGATCCGCCCGTCTCGGCCTCCCAACAGAAGGACTTCTTAAATTGTCTTTGAAGTAAATTGTCTAGGAGTAGGTCTCAAACTCCTAACCTTGTGATCCACCCTCTTTGGCCTCACAAAGTGCTAGGATTACAGGCATGAGTCACAGCACCTGGCCCATTCTTGAAATTTCTAATGGTCCATTCATAAAAGCATGGACAAAAGAGTTATGATGGGCTGGATCCTTGCTAAAGTATACTCTGTTTCTTCTTGCTGACACAACATAGTATTACTGTCTTAAAACAGTACACTTTTGTTATCTTACTGTTCTGAAGGTCAGAAATTTAAAATTGGTCTTGTTGGACAAAATCTTAGGTGTTATTGGGGCTGCTTTTCTTCCTGGGGTCTTTAGAGGAGAATATATTTTCTGGCCTTTTCCAGACTCCAGGGGTTATTCACATTCCTTTGGCTCATGGCTTCTTCCACTTTCAAGCCAGCAACAGCCACTCCAGTATTTCTCAGAATGCCATCACCTTCTTGTTCTAACTCTTCTACCTCCTCTTGCTCATTTGATAACTTTCTTCATTATATTGTGTCCATGTGGATAACCCAGTATTATCTCCTTAATTTAAAGTTGGCTGATTAGCAACTTTAATTCCATTTGGTACCTTAGTTCCCCTTTGCCATGTAGCATAATGTATCCACAGGTTCTAGGGATTAGGAAGTGAACTTCTATGAAAGGGTAATTATTGTCTCTACTGCATGTGTAAGTACACAGCTTCAGCAACAACTGTGAGTGGGGTAGAAATGAAAATTCTTGTCCCCCATCCAAGTTCTACTCATTCAGAATCTCTGAGAGTAGGACCAAGAGTGTATGTTTTACCCAGAATTCCAGGTTTTAATTAGTTAAACTTAAGTTTGGGAAATAATGGTTAAGGAGACACAATTCTCAAGCAGGGACTTCTTTGCCCAATAGTTAACATCCTAAATTAAAAATATTAAAATATATTACCTTATATATTTCAGATCTTCTTCCGGCTGTCCCTCTCATTTTCCATTACTGAACAGAAGTCTCCCACCAAAACGTCAAATAAATTTTTTCCTTTTCTCTGCTTACCTCCCATTCCATGGTTTGCAAAACATATAGTTTATTTATTAGTTCTAACATAGAGGTCACCAGCAGCAATCCCTACTGTTATTACCACTCTTAAACCAAGATTGTACCACGTAAGTGCTTCTGAAAAGCAAAAGGTGTCAGGAATTTTTAATTCAGAGTCTGCTTATTACTATCACCTGTGTGGATATTGATTTTGACATTTAAAGCACTATTGTCAGAAAGCTGGCATGTACATGTTTATGAATTGTGGCTAGGCATATAAATTTCTTCTTCTGATTGAAATAGCCAAGAAGCCAGAATGAAAACATATTTCAAATCCTGGAAATATTTGTTTAGAAATCTAGTGTAAGAATTATATCATTTTTTTATATATATATATAGTGATTTATAAGATCACTACATGGAGGATTACAGTAGGATATAACATTGAAGAAATAAAATTTCCTTCTTCTTTGACACTTTCATGTTGTCTAATATTTACTACCTAATTAATTCTATATTAGATGATATTATTTTTCTTTATCACTCAAGTAGAGACATTGATTTGAATCCTATCATAGAGACATATTGATTTGACTCTATTCTCAAATTAAATTGTTATCTGTGTGATTAGGGAAGAAGTGTAGGGTCTGCAGGGCCCTTGGGGGCAGAGACCTGTCGATGTTCATATAAAGCCCTGCCTTTCTGTGAATTACTTACAAAATATAAGGCCAAATAATATCCTACAGTGCTACTCTTGCTGACAGAGCATCCCAGGGCATCAAAGCTGGCTTAACACTCTGATTGAAGGGGTGTCAGGCAACCTTGTCTGATTGAAGGTGGTGCTGGCTGGATTGACCACTTGCATTATGAGACAGACACATTCTTAGGCATGAAAGCCTCTACTTTAACCCATTTATGACTCACTCCATTTACTATGTTGGTCTTGCAAAGAAATTGAGGCCCCATGTAATATCTAATGAAAACAATAGAGAGTATTCCTAGCATTTTAAGAAGAATGAAAAATTTATCATGATACCTGCTATGATTTGAACATGTGTCCCCTCCAAAACTCATATTAAAATTTAATTGCAATTGTAACTGTATTAAGAGGTGGAATGTTTAAGAGGTAATTAGGCCATGAGGACTCCACACTCATGAGTGGAATTGATGCCATTGTAAAAGGGTGAGTTTGACCCCCTTGCTCTCTCTGGCCCTGTCTTTGCCCTTCCACTGTGTGATGACGTACCAAGAAGGCACTGGCAAGATGGCGGCCCCTTGATTGTGGACTTCCTGGTCTTCAGAACTGTTAAATCATAAATTTCTGTTTATTATAAATTGCCCCGTCTCAGGTACTATGTGAAAACAGCACAAAACAGACAAAGCCAATACCTAACCAGAGGATCTTTAGCCAAGAAACGCAGACCATAGAAGAGCTCACTTAAGAGCAATAGAAAAGGCATTCAGCCATTCTATCCCATCTAATCTCTGCTGGCAAAATGTGTATGCTGGTATTGTTAATTTTCCTGAGTCTACAACAAGTATAAATGTCTTTAGGCCTATTTTTCTTTTAGTGTTTGTCCCTCACACAATATAGGATATAGCACTAATGTATACCTCAAGCAGCTGTTTTGAGAAATAAAACAATAATATAGGTAATATCTGTAGTACATGGTTTGGCATAGAGCAAGCCCTCCATAAATAATAACCATATTAATACATCATATCACTATTGTTTTTATTATTTTAACATGGGAGCCTATGTTTAATTCTAGGATGTTTGGAATAAAGTAAGGAAATTTCAGAGTTGAAGTCATCGACATTAACTAAGGCTTTACTTCATTTCTGGTATCTCTTGTTTTCTAATTTAAGAACAGGAAATCAAAATAAAACAAAATGAAATGATCTTTTCTTCTTTTAACACAAATTGAAGACTCTGTATTAAGTAGTTTACTTTTTGCTTTAATTTTCAAATTTTAGATTCAGGGTGTACATGTGCAGCATTGTTACATAAGTATATTGCATGATGATGAGGTTTGGACTTCTAAGGATCCAGTCACCCAGCTTGAGTAGCAAATATAGCATCCTGTAGGTAGTTTTTCACCCCTTATTCCCTTCCTCCATTTTCTTGGAATCCCCACTGTCTAATGTTCCCATTTTTTGTGTCCATGTGTACCCAATGTTTATCTCCAACTTACAAGTGAGAACATGCAGTATTTGGTTTTCTGTTTCTGCGTTAATTTGTTTAGGATTATGGCCTCTAGCTGCATCCATGTTCCTGCAAAGAAAATGATTTCATTCTTTTTAATGGCTGTGTAGTATTTCACAATGTATAAATACCACATTTTCTTTATCCAACCCACCATTGATGGGCACCTAGGTCAATTCCATGTCTTTGCTATTGTGAATAGAACTGCAGTAAACATTCAAGTACAGGTGTCTTTATGGTAGAAAAAATTGTTTTCCTTTGAGTATGTACCCAGTAATGGGGTTGTTGAGTAAAACGGAAAAAAAAAAAAAGTGGAGAAGCCTGAGAAGTGGACTCCGTCAGCACATGCTCCCTGGGCCCCAGTGTGAAGAGCTGCTGCAGAGTCCATGACAACACACTGAGGAGAGGATTGAGGGAGCAAGAGATGACCTCCTCTCCATAACTGTTCCCACACTTTGGTGTTGCCACCTTCAATAACGGGCACTGTACTCCTGTTTTTACTGACCCAAAGTAGGCTTTGCTGGGCCATGCTTCCCTTAGACCTCCACAAGTGTGGTCCACCTCCCTCCCACTCCTCAGAGCTGGTGGGGGACTATCCCCTGACTGACCAAGAGAGCACACTGAGGCACCCATCAATGACACACTCAGATCAGTTCCAAGTCACAAGGCTGTCACTGGTTGCAAGTGTCACTGCCTAGGAGAAGCCTTGGTTTCAGCAACTCTCCTCCCACTCCAGTCCTGTGATAGGAGAGAGCCTAATTCCAGTGTCTACTGCTGGGAGACTTTCTATACTCTCCACTTAATTCCAGCTATGAGTGCCTATCTCCCATTCCAGAGCAAGTATTTCCGTCTTTGGCCCAAAACTAAATGATCTGCTGTGCAACTTAGTCAGGAAACTGTGGGGAGTGCGGTCTGTTTCAGTCTTGGTCTCACAGCAGACCCTACCAGGGCATTAGATATTGTCCTAGGTATGCATGGGAACATCTAGATTCCATACAACCTCCTGGGCTGACTGCATCCACATCAACCCAAATTCAGGCCAAGGGTGGGGCGCAGCTCAGAATTAAACTCTCAAAGTGACACTTTGGGCCTGCAACCAATGGGAGAAGAATGCTGCTCAGGCCGGCAGTGTGGGCAAGAAATTGTGGAGATTGTGATCTGATCACATCTCAGTCTCACAGCAGCCCATTGCAGGGCAGTGAGTATTGTCCTAGATATGTGTGTAGTAACCTGATTTCCCTCTCAGTCCTTGGCTGAGCAATTGACTCAGTCAACCTGAACTGAGTCCAAGGCAGAGTTCAGATTAGCATTAATCTTTCAAATGATGCCTTGAACCTGGGTCTAGAGAGGATGAGGCACCACCCAGGCAAGCAGTATATGCAGGAAGCTTCGGGGAGCATGGTTGCTCACATCTCAGTCTCAACAGCAGCTTAGCAGGATGGCAAGTATCCTCCCAGGGCTGCATGGATGTGCGCCTTCATTCCTCTCCCTCCTTGGGCCAGTGCAGCAGCTGCAGCTGTGTCTGTAGGTCCCCAGTACTAAGTTCTCAATATGGGCTCCAGTTGAGGTTACTCCAGGGTCAGATGCCTGTGTGATTCCATGTGGGTTCCCAACCTGGAGCAATGTCTTTGCTCAATCTTTAGCAAGCTTGGTTTGTCTAAGGATTTCTCCCATATACAACATGATAAAAGCCAGTTTTTGACTTCTAGGGATTTCTTTCTTACTGTTTCCCTATGTCCAGGAGTCTCTCCTAGCTCTCAGCATTTTCCTGGCAGAAGGTAATAGGTAGCCAGCATGTCAAATGGCGAGAGCAGGAGCAAGAGAGAGAGGAAGAAGGTGCCATACACTTTTAAACAAACAAATCTTACACGAACTAACTAATTACCAAGTCATTCATGAGAGATCTGAACCCATGATGAAAACACCTCCTACCAGGAGCCATCTCAAACACTGGGGGTTACATTTCAACATGAGATTTGGAGGAAACCAATATCTGAGCCATATTGTTCCTTAAAGGACATAGTTATGAGAATAGTCAAGGTCAATATGAAAGAAAAAAAATCTTAAAGGTATCTAGAGAAAAGGGTTATGTAATATATAAAAGAAAAACCATCAGATTAACAATGGACTTCTAAGCAAAAACTTTACAAACCAGAAGATATTCGAAGTTCATATTTAGCATTCTTTAAAAAAAAAAGAGAGAGAGAAAGGCTGGGTGTGGTAGTACACTCTTGTAATCCTAGCACTTTGGGCGAACAAGGCAGGTAGATTGCTTGAGCTCAGAAGTTTGAGATCAGCCTCTGCAACATGGCGAAACTTCATCTGCATAGAAAATACAAAAATATTCTGAGCATGATGTCATGTGCCTATAGTCTCAGCTAGTTGGGGGGCTGAGGAGGGAGGATGGCTTGAGCCCAGGAGGTTGAGACTGCAATGAGCTGAAATTGTACCGCTTCACTCAATCCTGAGTGACAAAGTGAGAGCCTGTCGCTGTAATGCTGTCAGTGCGGTGTTGAAGTCCTGCACTATTATTGTGTGGCTGTCAGTCTTTGCTTAAATCTAAAAGTAATTATTTTATAAATCTGGGTGCTCCAATGTTGGATGCATACATACTGAGAATAGTGAAGTCTCCTGGTTGAATTGAACACTTGATCCATGTCATACCCTTTTTGGATTCTTTTTTACTGTTATTGGCTTAGTGTGTACTTCATCCAACACAAAACTAGTGACCCCTGCACTTTTTTCTGTCTTTCATTCCCACAATATAACTTTTTCCATTTCTTTACTTTGATCCTATGGGTGTCATTACATGTGAGGTGGGTCTCTTGAAGGACAGGGGAAGGATGGCCATTTATTAATCTAATTTGCCACTCTATGTCTTTCAGGTGAGGAATTTAGACTACATATTCAAAATTAATATTGCTTTGTGAGAATTTGTTCCTGTTATAGTGTTATTAGCTAGTTGCTTTGCAGTCTTGATTGTATTGTTGTTTTACAGGTTCTGTGGGCTACTGGCTTGCATGTACTATTATGTAGCAATGCGTTTCTTTTGTTTCCGTGCTTAGAACTCCCTTTAGCATCTCTCATAAGGTCAGTATAATGGTGACAGATTCCCTTAGCGACTGCTTGTCTGAAAAGTACTTTATTTCTCTTTCGTTTAAGAAGCTTAGTTTGGTAGCATATTAAATTCTTAACTAACATTTCTTTTTCTTTCTTTTCTTTTTTGAGGCAAGCCAATATTAAATTAATAGAGGAATAAAATTTTTTCTTTCACAAAGAGTATAATCAATATTAGAGAAAACAATTGTCATTTCTAAAATGAAGTCTTTAAAATTATGAATAAAAGTCTCTATTTCAAAAGAAAGTGAGAGCATTGTTTTGCCCATTTCACCCATTTGTTCAAAACAAAGGGTTATTAATTGGTATGTTTATGTGCACGTGTTACATCTCTCTTTCCTCCTGTAATACATGATCTATGAGTATAGAGATGATTTGTTCTTATTCAACACTCAGTCTAATAACCAGAAACAGTAACTGGAGTATCACAGGTCCATCAACAGTGATTGAATTAACAAATGGCTGAGAATTGGTTACATGTGGGATTGGGAAGAAAGGAAATTTAAGACTACATGATTACATATGTATTTTAGAATAATGGAACATATCTGTTCATATATAAATGATATGCAATGTAATATATATGTAATAGTATATATATATCTTCATCTATATAAATGTATATAATTAAACATATGGAAATATATATGATGTTTTACATCTATTACATTTAATTCCACTCATATAGTGAACTATTTTTCATATGATACTCTGTTTTACTTTTCTTGCAAGTAAATATCCATAGCTGTCATTGTGAACGTTATAATTTTTTGTAATTCTTTGTGAAAGTGGATATCTAAGCGTAAAATAAAACCCAAATGTATTATTATTTTTTAACCAAAAATATATAATATTTTCTGCCAAGGCCAATAAAATAGGTTAAATTTTAACATTTGCCTCCTCACTTTCTGATACTGCTCCCTTTTTGAATCTCCCTCTCAATTGAGGAACAAAATAATTATCAGAATTCTAAAGTTTTAACATGACTCTCTGAACTTGTCAACCCTACAGCAATATTAAGCAATCCACAAATTAATAATAGCCTGTCTACGTTTACTCTTCTGCCTGTCTTCCTCCTACCTCAAACCTATCTATTCCAATTTGCATTTCATGTCCCCTGTATCTCTATGTAGTTTAAGATGATGACTATTCAATATATTGGAGCTGTGACATTAATATTTTTGTTTAAACCTAAGTAATCACAAGTTACTTATTTCTAATAACTGTTTCTGATTTCCTTTCCAATAAATTATCCATTTGAATGAGAGGCTTGTTGCTTAAATTATTATTAATAAAGTAATTTAAAAATAACATGATTATACATAAGACATCAATTTATGTTCTTAGATGTAAATTTTGTGATTGTCTTTTTTTGAGATACTTAGGGTTAAAAAATTAAAGAACATGTCATATTTTTTCCTATGTCAGAACAGTTTCCTGCATTTACTGTGGCTAGACTTTCTTGGAGGAAATTCAAAGCAATACATTCTGACACTAGATATTTGTGAAGGCAGATTTGATATCTGTCAGGTTTGCTGTCGTATCTCCATAATGCAGCAAAGTTCCTGGCTCAAAGTTGATCTTCCATAAACACTTGATAATTAAATGACTTTAATTATTCTCCCGTCAGCTCATCATTTGGCATAGATTTTCAGGGCACTGCCACGGTCATACATAGGGATGAGAAGCAGCAGGATATGGCTATGAAAAAGAAGCCAATTCCAAAAATCTGTTAGGGTAGGAAAATTCTGGCAGATTCCATTGGTAAGCATACAAGAGATTAATTATATAGAACTAAATATGTCTAAAAGTATCAAGTGGGAAATATTGAAGCAGGCAAGCAAAAAAAGTCAGTTAAGAAAAGTCAGGAAAGGGCAAATAGCTACCAATATACCTACCTATCTACCACTCCATTTTGGTGTATTTGGACAAAAAGACAATAGTAATTAAAGAAATAAGATAAATTTAACAGATTACTACCAAAATTACACTTTCAGAGCTGTCAAATTGCACATTTAGACCTGTAGTTTTAGGTTAAAAAATCACATAAATTATTATGTATGCCAAAGCCAGTCCAGTCACAGAGGTGATTCCAAGTATTCGTTATTTGTTATGCTGGCATACTTTGTGAAATTCTTCCCATCGCTCCCCAGAAAGAGAATAGGAAAAATTGTAGGAATTATGACTTTGACAATATTCTTTTATGAAAAACAAAATTTTCTGTATTAATGGAGGGCAATGGGATAACAATTAATTACATTTCAGTCAAAGTATTTTTATTACAGATTAAAAAATATAGGCCACGTTATTCAGCTTTCATGATAGTCTAAATTCCATGATCACTAAAATAAAAAACATAAAATAGAGAACAGAGGATAAATTGCAAAGTTTCAAGATATTGGCTACTAGGCAATGGAGGACAGTGATTTCTTTTTTTTTTTTTTTATAATGATAGTTCATTTCTTTTTTATTTATTTATTTATTTATTTATTTTTATTATACTTTAAGTTCTAGGGTACATGTGCATAACGTGCAGGTTTGTTACATATGTATACTTATGCCATGTGATTTCTAAAAGACGGAAAACAACAAGGTGAGCCCCACAATTGTCCCAGGCTACTGCTCTGTGAGTATTTCCAGACCACACAGCCAGGATAGGAATTCAGTTTGGAGCTGAGTGAGGTGAGGTGATATTGATAGAGTATAGGAAAACAATATATTTAGAAGTTGCAAGGCAGAGTGTCAGAAAAGAGAGACATACACAGAGAGAAATATCCAAAGATTCATAGAGGGTTCCTGTCAAGTATTCAGCAGTGTACAGATCAATCCAGGAATGTGAGGAAAAGACCCTGATTAATGGAAAGAACCATCCCCACCAGAATTAGAAAAGATTTTAAAATGCTCATGATTCATGGTCATTAGAGCATTCAGAAGGATCTTACTTCAGCTGAAGTGAATAATTAGCCCTAGATGACAGTCTGTTGTGGAATCACCTAACAAACTTTAAAAGTAAGCCTCAAATGAATGTTTCCAAGCAACTTAATGTTTCCAAGCACACGGCAGAACAAAGCTCCATAGTACTTATGGGGATAAAGAAATATTCTGCATCTAACCAGGAGCAATTCACAATATTTGCCGTCTAATAATAACTTAACCGACATGCAAAAAAACAGAAAAATATAACCCATATGAGGAAAAATGTAAATAATTTGACACAGACTCAAAGTGAAACAGGTGTTAAAATGTTTAGTCTTGTCTGATTTGTTCAAACTAGATGGAAGTTGAGCATGTTCAATATAGATCTAGAAGACAGATATGAAACATAAAATTGCTAGAGATGAAAACTACAATATTTGAGATGAGAAATACACTGCTTAAGATTAACAGCAAATAATAAACCACAGAAGATTAGTTATCATAATGATGCAGCAAGAGAAATCCATCCAAAATTCATCACAGAAAGAAGAATGGAGAATAATAAACAGAGAATCCATGAGCAGTAGGCCATATCTTCGAAAGTCCTAATGTGCATTTCTAATCAGAGTCTCAATTGGGGACATTAGAGGGGGAGGCAGAAAAAATATTTAAAGAAATAATGGCCAAAATTGTCCAAATTTGATCAAAGCTACAAACTCAAACATATTCTCTGAAACTCTCGAACAACATCAAGCACAAGAAACATGAAAGAAGTCACACCAAGGAAGACTATTAAACTGCTATCCCTGAAGCACCAGTCTGTTTTTATATTAGGGTTTATTAATATATATTAATAAACTAATATATATTAGATTAGGTCTAATATATATTAGAGTAATATACATTATATTATTAACTACATAAACTTTATGTAACTATATTAACTTTATACAACTATATAAAACTTATATAAAACTAGATAAAACTTTACAACTATATAAACCTAGGTATCAGAAAGTGAGGCAAAGTTTAAAATTTAACCTATTTTATTGGCCTTGGTAGAAAATATAATATATTTTTGGTTAAAAAATAATACATTTGGGTTTTATTTTACACTTAGATATCCACTTTCACAAAGGATTACAAAAAATTATAATGTTCACAATGACAGCTAGGGATATTAGTT
>NW_016807895.1:1627603-1694622 GCF_001698545.2 Rhinopithecus bieti
AAAAAAAAAAAAAAAAAAAAAAAAAAAAAAAAAAAAAAAAAAAAAAAAAGAGAGAGATATTATAGCTTTATGGCCAAAAAGCTCTCTCTTTCTTTGTAACTTCATGTTTTAGCTGAATTATTTGACTTTTGTGGATGTATTAGATTCATATAAGCACTGCCTTAAATTATCTTGACTTAATTTATTCTGACTCTTTTCCCATTAGGTGACCTTTAATTTAGGGTCTACCTGCTGCCTTTATGCAGGGTCATCACTCCAAGTCTGGATACTCCAATGATTTGCAGAATCTGATAACGCACAAAATGCAAGAACTGGGGTGTAACTTCCCAGCAGCTATAAAAGGAAAGTGATATGATACAAAATTGCAGAAACATCAACTCCTTGGTGATCATAATGACTGATGAAGGTAGGAGATACAAAGAAACTTTTAAAACTGTCTTCTTTATTCTGCTCTCCAAAAAAAAAAGGGGGGCACACCTTGTTTCTCTGCTTTTGACCAAAGACAACCAGCTTGGCTGAAGAGGACTGCTATGTGTCTTTCTGAAGCAGTGGTTACCTGGAGTGCATCATGTACCACTACTCCCTATGTATCCCTGACTCATATCCTTTGTCTAAGACAGTCACTGCTCTAGGTTTGCAACTCCCAAGAAAGCATTACCACTTCAGCTTTTCTTTGGGTCAAAAACACTGTGATTTCGAGTTCATTTGATAGTTTCTATGTTTTTGTGTGTCTCCCCTTTTCTGATTATTTTAGATATATAGCCTATTTTAAGCCTTCTAGTTCTTTAAATTTGACAAGTATTACAATATATTACATTAAAATGTAATATAGTCCTCTACATAGAAATAATACATTCAAAATGTTCATAACTATTGTTTTAATAATAAGAAAATAAAGCCTAGGGTCAAATGCTAATGTCTTTAGTATATTTTTTCCAATCATTTTCTCTCTCTCTCTCTCTCTCTCTCTCTCTGAGTGTGTGTGTGTGTGTGTGTGTGTGTGTGTGTGCGCGCGCAACAGGGAGAAAGAAAGAGAGTTAGAGGTAGAGAAAGAGATAGGAGATATAAAGTGGCAATGCTTTATTGGGATTTGCAAACCCAGAGCAGCAAAAGTCATGGACAAAGCAGATGCGTCGAATAGATACAGAACAGTGGTATATGATGCTTTCTAGGCAGCCTCTGCTTCAGAAAGAGACATAGCAGGCCTCCTCAGCCAAGCAGAATGTCTTTGGTCAAGAGCAGAGAGACAGGAGTTATAAAGGGTATGAATGCAAATGTATTTCCTAATGAAATTTGAGTTTAGTTGTGTAACCTGTTTTTCTACTTAACAGTATATGATAACATCACAAAGTAGTAAATATGCTTTTGAAACATGACTACAAAAGCCAGGCATGGTGGCTCCTGACTGTAATCCCAGCACTTTGGGTGGGCAAGGCAAGAAGATCACTCAAAGCCAGGAGTTCAAAACCATCCTGGACAACACAGACTCTGTCTCTACAAAAATAATAAATAAATAAATATTTTAAATTTTTACTTATTTCATAAGATGAAAATATTCTTAGTAATGCATAATGTTGGCAAATCACTGCTTTTTATTCCTTTTGCACAATTTCTGCTGGAAAAAATATATGTATGGTATATTTGTCCATTTCTCATTAGAAAAAATACTCTACTATTGGCTTACTCTGTCAAAGATTAAGAACTGTGTCTACATTTGAAATTCTTCATACATGTATGGCATATTTTAAAACATGTTTTCAATTTATAAACTTTCCACCTTATAGGAAAATAAAAATGAGCATATGCTTTATATTCATTATATATTTTTATTACTTCCATGATTGTTTATTTATGTACTTCATTGATTACTTTATATTTAATGGTTACCAACACTCTCAATCTTACGTGTTTTTACAAATTTTCCATACGTTAGAGATAATAATGTATAAGGATAATTTCTAACATATAAAATACGTTCTAGTAATAACATTTGAGTTTGGAGCAACTCTTAAGCTCACTACACACTTTACAGAAAGCTCACAAATTCTTGCAACAGTCTTACAACATGATCAATACTGGGGGAACTGAAGCGCCATGTAGTGAATAACTCTGGAAAGTTGGCACAAAAGTATGCTTTGATTAATTGATCAGGTCCATATGTTAAATATTCTCAGAGTTTCTTTCTTTTGAAGGTGAGTTAGAAAGTAAGTACTCTTAATTATAAGAATATGTGAAAGAAATTTAATTAGAAGCACAAAAATTAAACAATTTGCTATTTCATGGATGATCAGAGACCTTGCTATTATGTCTGAATATTGCTATTTCTATTAATACTGATAATGATTTTTATTATATTCCTTAATGTAATCTTCTTATGTAATTCCAGAAATGTTGTGTCATTTATATTTTCACTGTTACACCAACTGTAATAAATGTGTTGTGGAAAATATATCCTGTCATGCTGATAAAAAATAATAATAATCAGGCCACACACAATTTGGCCTCTTAATTCACATAGTAGTTTGGGATAGCAAGTAAAAAGTATATCATTTTAGAGAAGTTACAAGTTAATTTTGACATTTTAATTCATGTTTTAATGAAGAAGGTGCACTTTGTCTTAGGGCATTTTCAGTACTTTTTTTTTTTTTTTTTCTGGAGATGGGAGTCTCGGTCTGTCGCCTAGGCTGGAGTGCAGTGGTGTGATCTCGGCTCACTGCAACCTCCCTTTCCCAGGTTGAAGCAATTCTCCTGCCTCAGCCTCCTGAGTAGCTGGGACTGCAGGTGCACACCGCCGTGCCCAGATAATTTTTTGTATTTTAGTAGAAACAGGGTTTCACCATGTTGCCCACGCTGGTTTTGAACTCCTGAGCTCTGGCAATCTGCCTGCCTCAGTCTCCCAAAGTGCTGGGATTATAGGGTGAGCCACCTTACCCAGCCTATTTTTAAGTACTTCTAATGTTTGTACAAAGTAGCCTATGCTCTGGCAAGCTGTCACACAGAGTTTGCAGCAACAGTTTGTCAAAATGATCAGAAGGGCTGCTTAATTTATGCAAATTTCAATGTTTCTTTCAAAAAGTATGTACAAAATAACATGCTACCTTCCATTATTATTTTTATATTCAAGCTAGTAAGGTTTAGTCCATGTAGAACACCACTAATTGTCTCCAACCACAAGATTAACACCTGAAATTTCAGTCCATCTATTGTTTTCCTTGGCTTGCTGATGACCTTTATTATGACTAGTTTAATGAACTATCAGGTAATTCATATACCTCTGTTTCTTTAGGATCAGGTAATTCATATACCTCTGTTTCTTTAGGATCACTTTCTGGAGATTTATTTTGTTTATTTGACAGGACTATGCTTCCTTGTTTCTTTTTGCATGCCTTGTAACTTTGTGTTGGGAACAGCATATTTGAAAAATGAGCCATTTATCTTGTTTTATGGATAGGTTTTATTCATGGAAACACCTTCACTAATCAGCTGGGCTAGAGATTTTGGTACACACTCAAACATTTTCTGCAGATGTGTCTTTTCTGAATTGTGGATATAAATTCCCAGTTAAAGGGGTTTGTCAGTTTCTTTTTTCAGGTGCTTATAATCTTTTGTTCTTTCTGGTGTCTGTTTGGGGTAGTGCAGATTCTGTTGAGCTGCCTCAAGATTCCCAGTTTTATTATGTCCTCAGCCCCTTTCAGACTTCTAGATTATGCAGGATCTCATCAGGGTTCTGCATCACCTGAGGCAGAAACCAGTCCCTTGGGCAGCCTCCTGAAAAGCCAGAACATTGGACCACTGTTCCACTCTTCTTTTTGACTCCTACGACAGAAGCCACTGAGCTTAGAATCTGCCCACCATACCATGCATTGGCTGTCTGGAGCAGAAGGCAGCTTTTTCTCTTTTGTTTTTAGTGGTCCCCAGGACTCTAAAGTATGCAGGTCTTATCAGTTCTCCAAGAAAGATGAGACATAAACCAGACCTTCAGGCATCCCTCTGAAACCCAGAGTACTGATTACACTCTCCAACTCTTTCCCTCTGCAGGGAGATGTTGAGGGTTGGGGTTTTCTCTTGCTCATTCTGAGCTGAGCTTGGGAAATGGACGATATAGTAAGTGAGTGCTGGACTAGTCCAGACCATCCCTTTGTTCACAGTGATCTGCAACAACCCGTCCTTTTTCATTAATGCTTAGATTCAGGCAAGACAAAAACCAGTCCCTTAGGTGGTCGCCTGAAATGTCTATACACGACGTTTCGGTCTCCTAATTCCCTTCACAGGGTGAAGCCAGGAGCTGGGAGTTTTCTCCCTGTTTTGCTACACTGAGCCATGAGGAGGAACAATGATGAGTATGTGTGACAAAGTTTCCTACCAACTGGAATGCAGCTGTTTTTGTACAGGAGGTGCAGGGGCCTCTCCTAATTGGTTTCTAGATTTCTCACAAAGTGAATTAGTCCATGTATTGTTGTTCTATCAGTGTGTCCATGGAGGAAGAATTTGGGGCTTCCCATTCCAGAACTTGTCGAGCTCTACTCTCTATTTTAAACCCCACATTTTGTGACCACTGTCTCTCCAGTGTAACCACATACTTATATCATAATGTTGTAAAAGCTGTTCAGTGATATTTATGGCTTCCAGATCTTACATGATTCTCCAATTATTATAATCCTCACATCATCTGTTAACTATCTTGGAGATAGCCCAAAACATGATATTTTATTTAACTAGAAAATGTAAAAGCCAGGTATGTTTCCCCTTCTCAATTTAAAGGGTAGTAAGGAATAATGCTTTCACACACTGCGATTACCTATGTTATACCACCAACTTTTAGATATCCTTTTCAGTATATACACATACTGAAAGTGGCCTTTTACCCATGATGAGAGATTGGTTAGCATTTAGAAATCATGGGTTCAAAATATACGAATATTTGTAAGCATAGCAGGCACTTAGGTCTCTATATACTGATTTCTACCGCCTTTTTGAAAGCAGAAACAATAGCTTTCATGCTGCACTGTCTGCAAAAACACATACGCACACGCTGTTTACACACTTCCAGTTTAGGACATTCATGAATAACATTTACTTTTCTTTGAGACCTAGAAACCAAAGGACACATTCCTGGACTAGCTCTCAGACATCCAGTTCTCCCCTTACTCTGGCAGAGCAATGCCTGTCCTCTTTGTGCAGACAAAATTTCCACTAACATAATGCCAAGGATGGCAAATGACCTCTGCATTCACTTTTCCACAGTCGACTTGATCAATACCTTAATGTTCTTCCTATTGCGCCACACAGGGTGGTTTTCAGGCACCTTCCACATGAAGAACTGGCTAGGTTCTGCTCAAATTGGAGGCCAATATTACGACCTCAATTACTTATTTAATTCTCTGAATTCATTCCCTTAATTATTTTAATATTAAAATACTATTTTTTTTTTTTTTTTTTTTTTTTTGACAGACTCTCACTCTGTGGCCAGGTTGGAGTGCAGTGGCACGATCTCGGCTCACTGCAACCTCCACCTCCCAGGTTCAAGCGATTCTCGTGCCTCAGCCTCCCGAGTATCTAGAATTAGAGGCAGGCACCACCTCACCCAGCTAATTTTTGTATTTGTAGTAGAGACTGGGGTTTCTCCAAGTTGGCCAAGATGCTCTTGATCTCCCGACCTCGTGATCTGTCCGCCTCAGCCTCCCAAAGTGTTGGGATAACAGGTGTGAGCCACCATGCCCGGCCACATTTTATAAGTAAGCAAATTAATAAAGCTATTGATGTCTACAGTTAGGCGATAATTAAAACCTACACCCATGAGAAATTGTTGTTAGGCATAATTTAATGACTCTCTCTTGACTGTATCACTGCTTTCTGTTTTGCTGAAATAGATATAATTTTTAATGCATATGAGCATCACTTCATATGTTATTATGGCTGGGCATGGTGGCTTATGCCTGTAATCCCAATACTGTGCGAGGTTGAGGAGGGTGGTTCCCCTGAGTTCAGGAGTTCAAGACCAGCCTGACCAACATGGTGAAAACCCATCTCTACTAAAAATACAAAAATTAGCGGAGTGTGGTGGAGCACACCTATAGTCCCAGCTACTCAGGAGGCTGAGGCAAGAGAATCGTTTTAACCTGGGAGGCGGAAGTTGCAGTGAGCTGCAATGATGCTGCTGCCCTCCAGCCTGGAGAGACAGAGTGAGACGCCATCTCAAAAATTATATACACATATGTATGTATGTATATATGTATATATAATGTATAACATACATAATGTATATGTAATGTATACATGTGTGTACAATGTATATATAATGCATGTGCATGTATTTATAATGTATATATGTATATATAATGTGTATATATATTGTATATATCATACTATTACATTTTAAAGAAACTTGTCTCAACTACCACCTTAAGAAATATCTTAATATAAAAGTTTATATTCTATACAGTTTTATATTATTCAAATTTTGTTCTATGTCAAATGCCTTCTTATATTTTAGTTTATTTTTTGCTGGAATAAATTCTCAAATGTCTTCTTTTCAGAGATATATTGAGCCCTAAACTTTCTAAATTTTCAATAATTGAAAATATTTTATTGTTAAAACTCTAAATACAAAACATTTTCTAAGTGTATTTTTTTCTAAATTTAGAGTTTTAACAATAAAATATTTTCAATTATTGAAAAATTTAGAAAGTTTAGGGCTTGGCCGGGCGCGGTGGCTCAAGCCTGTAATCCCAGCACTTTGGGAGGCCGAGACGGGCGGATCACGAGGTCAGGAGATCAAGACCATCCTGGCTAACACGGTGAAACCCCGTCTCTACTAAAACTACAAAAAACTAGCCGGGCGAGGTGGCAGGCGCCTGTTGTCCCAGCTACTCGGGAGGCTGAGGCAGGAGAATGGCGTGAGCCCGGGAGGCGGAGCTTGCAGTGAGCTGAGATCTGGCCACTGCACTCCAGCCTGGGCGGCAGAGCGAGACTCCGTCTCAAAACAACAACAACAACAACAACAACAACAACAACAACAACAATGCTTTTTCCTATTATCATCTTTTATTACAAATGAGACTCTTTGGCTGACCTTATTCTATTGACACTGTTAGACAACCAGTGTTGACTGCTTTGTGGGTACTTGATTGCAAAAGTTTGTAAGATTTGTTTAATTCTAAGATAAAATATTTTCTATATAAATAGTATTAGTTATTTTATTTTATTGTCACCAAGCGAATTTTTTAGCCTGAAGGTTTGAGTATTCCTTCATCAATGGGATTTTATTACTTTTCTATTTGCTGTGTATCTTTTCAATTTATTCTCACATTTCTTCAATTATATTTCTCACATTCTGAAATCTCGGATTAGGGGAAACTTGCAGCTATTTTAAATACTATTTATTTTCATGTTTTAGTTTATCATTAATTCTAAAATAATCTATTGACTTGTTCTCTAATATCAACATATTTGGATTTTAGCTGGTTTCTTTTACGTTTCATTGAGTCTCTGTGTGTGTGTGTGTGTTACATATGTCACAAGTATATTTAATTTCTAAAAGTTTTGGCTATTTACAAATGAGATTGTTTTATTTGTCTTTAATTTCTCTTTGATTATATTTATTTATTTACTCTTTTACATAAACAGTCTGATTATTAACATGTATGTATGTATATATTTTGTTCTGCTAACTTCTGCATTAGCAAAATGAATTCTGCCGTAAACCAAAATGAATGGGTGTGGGTCATCCTCCAGAGACTTGAGAATGGGCCAGGTTGGTGACATACTGATTTTACCTCATGAGACCCTAGGCTGAGCAGAGCCATTTCAACTTCCACCTTGCAGAAATGTGATATAACAAGCAGACGTTATTTGAAGTCACTACATTTGTGGTAATTAATTTTGCATTAATAGAAAATAAATACATATTTTTTTATTTATCTGTATTTTTAGTGTGCATTTGGAATTATAAGCTTCTTCTCTCCATTGGTGGTTTAAGTTACCTTAGAAATTATTATATTCTTTAGTCTCAACATCATTTTGTTATAAATTTTACCTGAAAGAGTTTTTTATGTATTTAAATCAGAAAACACTTTTTCTGAGAGCATTGGTCCACTAAAGCTGTTCTACTGTTCTGTAATTAATTACTTATAGGATCCACACTCCCTAACTTCCAATACCTCCATATTCAGAGTCACACTAGGAAAACCCGACAATTTTGAGATTCTCATTTTCATCTGAATGTGCTTGTGTTTTCTCAGCTCCATTCAATCTTACTGTCAAATTTTTATTCTTTGTATGTCATGCAGAACTTCTTAAATATTTGGATATGCTGCTGCCTCACCTTTCTTTTCTGCATTGCTGCATTTTATTTTTATATTAATTTCATAATTTTTAAAGGTTAGCCAATAAAGTAGTAATTTTATGTGTTTAGCCATTTACAAACTCAAAGTCATATATATGTGTGCTTCCTAATAACATTCAGGATATCTATAACTATTTATTAGAGATAATATGTTTCCTAGAATTCAGATAAAAAAAATTAAATTAATATAGTTTCAAATGAAATGTTATTATGATACAGATAGGCTATTGCAAAACTAGATAGCAATAACGCCAATAAATTTTATTTTAAACCTTATTTATTAAAACATTGCCTTTGAGGTTATGTTTTGTTTGCAATTGTAAAATGTAAAATATAATGTACTTATAAATGTAAAACATATAAGGCCAGTAATGCTCTAATAAGACTGTGTATACATATTATATGTTCATTTTGGATTTCACATTATATTACTTTTTGTTTCAGTTATCACAAATGATGTAGTATGGCCATTTTTTTTGCTTCCCATTGATGTATTTTTATATCTTATATATCTGTTTATATTCAAGGCAATCTTTTAGCAATACTTATGGCTTTTTTTATCTTTGAGTCTCAAATATAAGACATTTTTATCCTCCGTGGTAAATTGATCTGACAGCATGTTTAGCCACAAAGTCAATATGATTAATAATATCTTTTAAAGGAAAATTTAAAACATTATTTTTTATCTAAAAGGAAAAATCAAATTACTGCAATAAATACATTAATGTAGCTAATCCATTACATTTGTAGATTCCATTATGTAAATTCATAGATTTTTATGCAACATCATTTTTTGAAAATAATACAGTCTCAGAAGTCATAAATCGAAGCTTGCTAATGGACTCAGATATGGTTATATTTTTTAAGTGCTGAGGAGTACAAATGAGAACACTATTGCTCTCCAAGTAACTCAGGTCATTCACCCCTGAATAAAGACAAAAACACATTAAAGCAATAGAATGGTAATCAACTGTAAATAAATATTAGAACATTTTTTCAAAAGAGCACTACCATGTAAAAGAATCCACAGTTATTGTTAATGCATGAGAAGACGTTTGATAAAAGTTTACTGTGAGTTATTTATTCAGCCCACTAATGGTCTAGCTTTGTGTAAATAGCTCTCAGGTTTCCTCCCTACACTTTATTTTTGTTTCTTATATTTGTTTTTGTTTTATATAGTATTTAACTTCAGGTAATTATAAAATTTGTTAAAGTGATTAAACATCAAAGGTCAAGAAAGGATATTTTCATGTTTCAATCAGATCTTGCCAGCGAAATAGCTAACTGATCTAAAGAATATTTTGCTAAAACACTACACCTCTTCTACAGTTCCTCTTGAATCACTGACATTACCATAGTTCTGTGGCTCTCCAAACATGCTCTCATAAGCATAAACTCATAATAAAAGTGACTTATTTTTTTAAGTTGATTATCCTGAAGGAAAAATACCTTTTATATTACAACCATTTGGAAATTTTTAGTATGCATTGGGTGAGCACCCAAATAATTTCTTTTTTCTTTTAATTCGGTAACAAAAAGGAGCAGAACGGGTGGTCTGTGTCTCACGCCTGTAATTCCAGCATTTTGGGTGACTGAGGTAAAAGAATCCTTTGAGATCAGAAGTTTGAGATAACCCTGGACAGCACAGTGAGACCATTCTCTACAAAAAAAATTAAAATTAAAAAATTAGTCAGAGCATGGTGCACATACCTGTGATTCCAGCTACTTGAGAGCTGGGGGGGGGGGGCGGGGTGGAAGGTGTGACCCCTAGCGCTCAAAGGACAACAGTGAGCTGTGATCCCACCACTGCACTCCAGGTTGAGAAACAGGGAGATCCGGTCTCAAAAATATTAACTAATTAATTAAAAAAATTTTAAAAGAAATGGAACAGATTTTATTATTTTATTTTAAAACTTCAGTGATGAGTAGAAATTTTAAATATCTTTTAAATTAGTAAACTGTAAATTTGTCTAAAATATATTTACTAAATAGAGTTGAATAATAAAGACACACCTATTTTAAGTAAGCCTAAATGAATATATATACACTGTATTCAATATATTAAAATTAGACTCCTTTTACAAACATGACGTCTTCCTGTCTACGTGTGATCACTGAAAGCCCTAACCCAATGTAAGAGATGCAAAAGCTTTTAATCTATGTTGAGATTCTGAGGTTTAACATGTACCGTTTTCTAGAACTTACTATTGCAATGAATAAGTTGATCAGGCCTAAGAGCATTCTCCTTTAGAAGATTTAATGCAAACCCAGCTCTGTAACTTCCTAAGTCAATGATCTTGGACAAATTATTTATCTTAATTTCCACTATCATATAAAATTTGGACTAATATTATTGTATGCTTATACTGGTTTAATTAATCAAAGAAGTAGATACCAGTGAGAGTTGACAACCTGTTAGCAACCCTCACTCTGGGTGCCTCCTCTGCCTTGGCACCCACTCTGGTGGCGCTTGAGGAGTCCTTCAGCCCGCCAGGGTACTGCTGGAGCCCCTCTCTGGGCTGGCTGGAGGAGGCTCCCTCTGCTTCTGGGGAGGTGTGGAGGGAGAAGCACGGGCGGGAACACAGGCTGCACGCCGCGCTCACAAGCCAGCGCAAGTTCCCGCAAGCGTGGGCGCGAGTTCGGCGGGCCTGCACTCGGAGCCCTGGGCGGAGGCCCAGGGTAGTGAGGGGATTAGCACCGGGGCCAGCAACTGCAGTGGGTGCGCCAGGTCCCCCAGCAGCGCCGGCTGGCCCGCACAGCACTCGAGTTCTCCACCGGCCTCAGCTGCCTCCCCGAGGGGCAGGCCTTGGGACCTGCAGACTGCCATGTGGGAACCACCTCCCCCACGCCGTGGGCTCCTGTGCAGCTGAGCCTCCCCACTAGGGCAGCCCCCTGCTCTGCGGCTCCAGCACCCGGTCGGTCCCATGAACCGCCCAGGGGCTGTGGGGCGGGAGGGGGATGGTGACGGACTGGTGGGCAGCTCCGCCTGCAGCCCCAGTGCAGGATACACTAGGGGAAGCCCCCTGAGCTCCTGAGTCTAGTAGGGACGTGGAGAACCTTTATATCTAGCTAAGGGATTCTAAAGGCACCAATCAGCACTGTGTGTCTATCTCAGGGTTTATAAATACACCAATCAGTACTCTGTATCTAGCAAACCTATTGGGGACTTGGAGAGTTTTTATGTCTAGCTCTCTGTGTCTAGCTAAAGGGTTGTAAACACAGCAACCAGCACTCTGTGTCTAGCTCAGGGTTTGTAAATACACCACTCAGCACTCTGTGTCTAGCTAACCTAGTGGTGACTTGGAGAACTTTTATGTCTAGCTAGAGGACTGCAAATGCACTAGTCAGCACCCTGTCAAAATGATCTAATCAACTCTCTGTAAAGTGGACCAATCAGCTCTCTGTAAAATGGACCAATCAGCAGGATGTAGGTGGGGCCAGATAAGGGAATAAAAGCAGGCTGCCGGAGCCCGGAGTCAACCAGTGACAACCTGCTCAGGTCCCCTTCCAACTTGTGGAAGATTTGTTCTTTTGCTCTTTGCAAGAAATCTTCCTGCTGCTCACTGTTTGGGTCCACACTGCCTTTATGAGCTGTCACACTCACCGGGAAGGTTTGCAGCTTCACTCCTGTCAGACCACAAACCCACCAGAAGGAAGCTCCAGACACGTCTGAAGGAATAAACTCTAGATAGACCATCTTTAAGAACTGTAACACCGCTAGGGTCTACGGCAAAATTTTTGAAGTCAGCGAGACCAATGACCCACCAATTCTGGACACACCAAGATGATTTAAACATGCAAGGAAGTTAGAAAATGTACGTTTTCGGGGGCAGTCATCTAAACAATTGAATGATGGCACTGAGAGAAGAAAAAAATTAAAATAGGTTGGGCAGGTGTATTAACATCTATGCAAAGTAGAAAGTTGCCACACGGTCATTGTTGAGTCTTCTAGTCAAAGACAGCTGTCAGGGGTGCCTGAAGTCTCGCAATAATGAGTCTGCAATGGTATTCTGGCTGGGCTCAATCAGTGCCAGGAGTAGCCTAAACAAGCAAAGACATAACATAATTTCAGAGATGTTTTTCAAATTATAGCAGTGAGGCCCTGAATCAACTATGCTCTCTGTAGTCGGGAGTTTATGAGGCGCACTCTTGTGGCTACCATGTTACCTCTTAAAAGTATGAAAACATAGAAAGAATTCCATTGAAAGCGCTTAAAACAGTCTTAAGACTAGGTTCAATAAAAGTTTGCTGTCATTTGAAGATGTCAAGTACTCATCCTAGATAGTGAAATGAGCTACACTATATTGCAGACACATTGGACTTTGAAGATTAACACTATTCAGAATTGCTAAGCCTGGGTAGCCAAGTACAGGCTGAGGGACACGTAGGCTACGTATTGTCAGGAGCGAGGCTCCTGCTTGACCTCACAGACCTTTTCCTAAACTGTCAGTAATGTAATCAGGGGTAAGATCAGCCTTTTAGAGACAACTAATAAGTGATAATTGAATAATTCAGCTGCTACTGATAGAACACATTCACCAATTATAGAGAATATATTGCAGTGAGGCAGTTCTGGTGGGATCCTAGAGACTCAACGTGTACCTCCCTCAGATTACAGTATCAGATTCCTATAGTGGCAGTGCAAATACACAGCCGCTGCTGCCAGAGGCACATGAGCAAAAGAATCTTATAGCGCATTTGTGAGGATACAGGGTATATGTTTTTCAAGTTCTGACATAATTAAACATTTAAATTAGTTAAGTAAAACAATACCTTATTTTTAGCTGACGTAGAATAATGCAATCATTTTAAGCTTAGATTGTAATTCAAGTACAGATTCCTTTCTGTGCCCACATTTTTCTCAGGTTCTGTGTTGCAGGATTTGCATATACTCAGAGTATTTTATCTATAGTCTATGATATTTCAGTCACAACAGATATACTATGTCCACATTTATACTATGCTCAAAGAGTTACACTAACAAACTTAAAAGTGTGTGTACGAGGACAAGAAGAGCACTCAGGGACATGAACAATATGAGAACTTAAAACTGTATGACATCCAGAATATGGGGAGACCGATGCAAGCGGATCAATTGAGGCCGGAAGTTTGAGGTCAGTCTGGTGAACATGGCAAAACCCTGTCTCTACTAAAAATACAAAATAATAATAATAATAATAATAATAATTAGCCGGGTGTAGTGGTGCACGCCTGTAATCCCAGCTACTTGGGAGGCTGAGGCAGGAGAATCATTTGAACCTGAGAGCTGGAAGATGCAGTGAGCCAAGATTGTGCCACTGCATTCCAGCCTGAGTGACAGAGCAAAACTCTGTCTCAAAAACAAAACAAAACAAATGACAACAAAAAACTGTACGACATTGGCTGGCAAGTAGACCGGTTTACAGCAGAGAGCACAAAGATATTCCTGGGGGGAGGAGACCTAGACATTTTCTTTAAATATCTACAGATTGCCACATGAATAACTGATTATATTTTCATGTGTTTTTTGTTTTATATGTCTTTTTATTTTCATAGTGGGAGTTATCAGGCACAAATGTCCTTTCAAGAAGCAATGTAATAATGAGATTAAAGGCATGACAGTCAAAAACCATTCCCAACAAAAACTCTCTGAGCCTCAGATTTCATATTGATAATGCAAGGTGGAAATTATCTCGTAGCAATGTTTGAGCACCAAATTTATAATATTGGTAAAACATGTACCATGTGTCTAGGTCAAAGTACAAAACTCCTAAGAACAAATCTTAAGCTCATATAATGGACTATCCCAGAAGGAGACAACACTGCTTTTATAAAAAGTACTCACAGTCACAGGACAAATTTTAGGACTGTTTATTTCATTGAATATTAAATCATTAGAAAAGTGTTAACTTCTGTTTAGAAAGTCTATGCTCCCTTAATAAGTTTTACCTCACACAATTAAAATTTGAGGTAATTGACTATCCCGCCAAAATTTCCAGGTACTTAGTTATTTCCTTTTCTATCCTTTTTCCCCCTTTCATTCACTTTCTTATTACAAAGAAATAATTTACCAAAACATGAACATAAGACAAAATAACTGATTTCTTAATATTTGAGGTAAATTCTTCTAAGCTCACTTTACACTCCTATAATTATCTCAAGAGATACGTATTTGTTTGAATGATGTTTTTCAGCCTAAAGAAGTTAGACACTAACATATTGGGAAAAAAATGATGTTACCTTTTGGCTTATAGAAATAACCCAAATCTTGTGTATTTGTTGCCCTGCAGCACATTACTCTGTCTTTCAGCTATTGTGACATTCTTATTTTTGCATTATTAATGATTTCTTCAGATACCTGGGGATATAATTTATTGTCTTTCTGCTGGTGCCTAATTAACAAATGGAGAAAAATTTTAACCTGAGCCAAACACCAAACCAAATCAAACCAAAACAAAGTCTTCGAATATTTTGCTTTTACCTATTTTCCTTCCTACCTTCCCTCCCATCCTCTCTTTTCTTCCTTCTTTCCTCCTTCCTTTCCTTTTCTGTTTCTTTGCTTTCTTCTTTCGCATGTTGCCTATCTCTCATCTTGCATTTCTTTCCTTTGCATTCAATATTTCTTCCTTCGTCTTTTTCTCCTCTTTAACTTTGTTACCTCTAATGTTTGTTAACTGACTCATAAAATAGAATATTTACAATTTTGTGTGCACTAAAACTACTTACATATATCATTGTAGTGTGACTATTATGCACCATACAGTGCTGTACTTTACCTTATTGTCTTATCTCTGAGATTAAATAACAGACAAAAATTACAGACTTTTTTACTAAATAAATGATGAGCATACTTCCTGTTTATTTATTCTGAAAAAGTGAATTAATGAGACAGTTGGGTAATCTGGGAAAGACTCAGACGTTGCATGCAGGAGGGAAGATTTGAAAGGTGAAAGGTGAGACAAAAATAATTGGGAGGAGGCAGAATCTGAACTGCTGTGTCCTTTTCTAGACAATACACATAAATGAAATCATATAGCATATGGCCTTTCATAACTGGTTTACCTCATTTTACATGATATTTTCAAGATTCATTCATGTTTAATCTGTGTGGGTACTCAATTCCTCTTTGTAGCCAAATAATATTTCACTGTTTGGATATGCCACGTTCTGTTTATGCATTAGTCAGTCAATGGACATGCAGATTTTTAACATTTTTTAGCTACTATGAGTAATGCCGCTATGATCATTAATGTGTAATTTTTTGTGAACACACATTGTTAGTTCTTTTGATTATATAACTAGGAGTCGAACTGGCTGAGCTATGGGGTAACTCTATTACACATAGTGTGAGGAACTGAAAAACTGTTTCCGAAGAGGTTGTACCATTTCACACATCATCAATGAATGAGAGTTTGTTTTCACTCAGTTCATTTTTCTACATCTTTGCTGATACTTACCTTTGTTTGCCTTTTTTATTTTAGCCATTTGCTGGAGGTAAAGAAAGAGAGAATAAATAAGTCAACCTTATTATTATTTGGCTTGCATTATTCAAATGACTAATGAAGTTGAGTATCCTTTTTTTGTACTTACTGTTAATTTGTTTACCTTACTTAGAAAATTGTTTATTTAAATTGTAATTTTATTTGTATTTTCTTATTACTGAATTGTAAAAGTCTTTTACATAGTACTGACTTATAAGTCGCTCATTAGAACTACAATTTGCTAACCTTTTCTTTCATTTTGTGGGTTGTCTTTTCACCTTCTTGATAGCGTATTTTGAAGTAGAAATGTTTTTAATTTCAAGGAAATTCAATTTATCTACTTTATCTTTTGTCACTCATGGTTTCTTCACACTGAAGAATGATTGCCTTGCCCAAAACCCACAGGAAGATTTAATTATATGTTGTCTTATAGCTGGTTTATAATTTTAGGTTATGTATATAGGTCTTAATCTATTTTGAGTTAATTTCTGGTATGAGGTACTGAGGCCCCATACATGATTTTACCCATTGATACGCAGTTTTCCCAGTGCAATTTGTTGTAAAGACTGCTTTTTTCACATTGACATGTCATAGCAACCTTGTAGAAAATTAATGGGTGTAAATTTAACGTCTATTTATGAATTAAAAAAAACTCTTAATCTATACGTCTCTACTTATTTCGGTGTAACACTGTCATGAACATTTTGGATTTCTAATTTGAAAATCAAACAATATGAATCCTCTTACATTTTAAAAAATGGTTTTACCTATTCTGAGTTCTTTGCGCACGCGCGCGCACACGCACACACCCACACACACAAAGAAATAATTAAATTTTTTTATTAACTTGCCAAATTTTAAAAAAAAAAAAAAAAAAAAAGCCAGTTGAGATTTCATAACTATTATGTTGAGTCTGTACAAAGTTTCAGGAATATTGCCCATTTAACTGTAGTCTTTCTTTTTACTTTCATTTTGCTTTTTTAATTGACAGATAAAATTGTATGCATTTCTTGTGTTCAATATGATGTTTAAAAATACATACACATGTACATTGTGGAATGGCTAAATTTAGCTAATTAACATATACATTACTTCACAAAGTTATAATTATTGTGATGAGAACACAAAATCTACTCTCAATATTTTTCAAGAAGTCTTTTATTCTATGATATGAGTGTTTTCCCGTTTGTTTAGTTCTTCTTTAATTTTCTTCAACAACGTTTCATAGTTCACTATATGAGTCTTGCAATTCTTTTGTTAACTTTATTACTATTTTTGCTGATGGTCTTGTAAATAAAATCATTTCTTAATTTCGTTTTCAGATTATCCACTTGCTGATATATAGAGCTACCGCTAATTTTTTGTACATCGATCTTATGTTCTGAAAACTTCCTGAACGCACTTATTAATTATAATAGTATTAGCGGATTCCTTATATTCTGTATATACATGATCATTTTAACTGCTAATAGTTTTACTTTCTAGTATCTGATCAGGATGCCATTTACTCTTTTTTCTTATTTAAATGCAGCAAAAAGGACCTTTAGTACATTGGTGAATGGAAGTTCTGAGAGTGAAAATTATTGCCTTTCCATGGTATTCTATTTTTTACAATTAAATATGGTAACACTATGAATATTTTTCATAGATACTCATTTTATTTTGAGGTGTTCTCTCCAACTCCTGTTTTACATGCTTTTAGTATGAGTGTTTAATTTTTTTGAAATCTCTTGCTTGTATATCTTGAGATTTATATACTTTTTTCTTTTATTCTTTTAATATGGTGATTAATTTCTGAATGTTAAATTTTGCCTTCCTGAAATAAACTCATTGGTCATTATGTATGCTTATTTTTGTCATCAATTTGCATTTTGCAAATATTTTATAATAATATTTTTCCTTTGTTTGTTAGATATAGTTTTCTGTAATTTCTTTTTCATATGCTGCCACTGTCTGGTTTTGAAATTAGGGTCATTCTTTTCTGATAAATTGGAGCGGAATTTCTTTTCTTCTAATTTTTTTGAAAGAGGTTTTGTAGGAGTTGTGTTAATTATTCATGAAATGTTTGACAGTGGCACATAATTATTCATTAAATGTTTGACAGTGGCACATAGTTTTGTTTAAATATTCTATTTTCTTGTTGATATTTTGTGTAGTAGTTTTATCCATGTTTGAAACTGAATATTAATGACACCAATGACGGTTTGTCTATTCCTTGTCTTCGGTCTGTTAGTCCTTGTTTCCATGTATTGTGAGGCTGTTTTATTATATATGTAAAGTTTTATTATTGACATGTCTTCTGAATGGATTAATGCTTTTGTTGTTGTAAACTGTTCTTTGTCTCTAGTAACTCACTTATATTTAAAGTCTATATTTTCTAATATTAGTATAGAGATCTTTGCTCTTATTTTTACTGTTTACATTGTACATCTTTTCCTGCTCTTTTTCTTTCAACTGATTTGTATCTGAAGACCTAAAATGTGTCTATGGTAGACAGCCTATAGATTGATCATAGAATTTTACCCATTCTTCAAGTATCTCCCACTAAAATCAGAATGTTTAATCTATTTACATTTACTGTAATTACTGATAAAATTTACTTTTTTAATATATTTTAATTTATGCCTTCTGTAAAATATATTTTTTCTACCAAGGGATTTTAATTTCCTTTTCTTGTTTTAATCTACTTTTGAAGTTTGTTGTTGTTGTTGTTTTGTTTTTCTGATTTGGTTTGTGTGCATGTGTATTTGTTGTTGTTGGCCTGGACATTTCACTTTGTACTTTACAATAAAGGAATCTAGTTCTGATTAATACCAACATAATTTTGCTAATATATAACACTTGCCTCTTTTTCCTCTTTTATGCCTTCTTGTAAAATTGGTACTTATTTATACAAGATAAGTTCATCAACACAACACTATAATCAATGCTTTATGATTTTTAAAATTTTTTATTGTGGTAAAAAATGCATAACATAAAATTTATTATTTCAATTATTTTATGACTACAGTTAGTGGTAATAATATTATCCACATTCTTGTACAGGCCATTACCATTATTCATCTTTAGGACTTTTTTTTTTTTTTTTTTTTTTTTTTTTTTTTTTTTTTTTTCTTTTGAGACGGAGTCTTGTTCATGTGGCCCAGGCTGGGTGCGTGGGACCGGATCTCGCATCACTGCAAGCTCCGCCTCCCCGGGTTTACGCCTTCTCTGCTCGCCTCGGATTAGGCTGGGACTACCGGCGCCGGCCACCTCGCCCGGGCTAGTTTTTGTTATTTTTCTAGTAAGCGGGGTTTCAAACTGTGTCTAGCCAGGGATGGTCTCGATTCACTGACCTCGTGATTCCGCCGTCTTCGGGCGCCTCCCCAAGTGCTGGGGATTACAGGGCTTGAGCCACCACACCTGCGCCATCTTTAGACTTTTTATGCATTCTCTCAGGGCCTGAAATCTGGGGACCCATAAAAAATCACTCTTTCATTTTTTTTCCCTCCCCAAGCCCCTTGTGCCACGTTTTGTTTTGCTCTATAGTTTCACGCCCAAGGTAAACTCATATAGTCGGAGTTAGGCAGGTTGGTCTTTTGTGGCTGCGTTTATTTCCTTAGATAATGTCTCAAGATTCATTCTGTTGTGAATTGTTAAAGTTTCCTTTTCTTGCTGAAAAAAAAATATTTCATTGGTCTTGTATATAATACGTTTTGTCTACCCATTTACCCACTTGATGATTACTCAGTACTTCACCTTTTGGGCTTTACTTTAATAATGCTGCTATAAATGTTGGCCTACATGAACCTAGATATACACAGCATTGGTCTGTTCACTCCTTGGGCATGTACTTCCACTATGCATAAATGGATTATATGATTAATTCTAAGTGGGTCGAGGGAATAATTGCCATGCCATTTCTATTGTAGCTGTACCATTACTATTTCACCAACCCATGCACAAGCGTTCCAATTTTTCTTTCATACCTCACCAACACTATGATCTATTTGTTTTTTTATTGTTTATAACAACTATTCTTATGAATGTGAAGTAGGTTATCTTGTGCAATAGTTTTGAATTTTCGTCAATGATCAGTGATATAGAGCATTTTTATATGTGTTTATTTGGCCATTTGTAGGATCTTCTTGGGAGCAACATTCAATTCAGGTTTTTGCTCATTTTTATTTCTTTTGTTATATTATTGCACTATAGGGATCTTTATATCTCTGGATTTAAGTTCACATCCCAGTATATTACTTTTCTTTTCTTTTTTTCTTTTTTTTTTTTTTTTTTTTTTGAGGACAGGGGTCTCGCTCTGTCGCCCAGGTGGAGTGCAGTGGCAGATCTCAGGCTCACTGCAAGGGGCTCTGCTCCCGGGTTCACGACCATTCTCCTGCTTAGACTCCCGAGTAGCTGGGACTCAGCGCCGCCGCCACCCACGGCCCGGCTAATTTTTTTATTTTTGTAGAGGACCGGGGTTTTTCCCCATGTTAGCCAGGATGGTCTCGATCTCCTGACTCGTGATCTGCATCTTCAGGCCTCCCAAGTGCTGGGATTACAGGCTTGAGCCACCACTCCTGGCCAAGTATATAATTTTCAAATATCTTCTCCCATTTCATGGGTCGCATTTTCTCTCTGTCCATAGTGTTCTTAGATGCACAAAAATTTAAATTTTGCTTAAAATGTTGCTTTATATCTTAGAAATGGTCGCCAAATTTAACTTTATGAAATATTTCCCTTTTGTTATCTTTAAGAGTTTCAGCTCCATTTTGGTTAAATTTTGTATACTGTGTAAAGTCAGGGTCCAGATTCATTCTCTTTTTCATGAGTTTGTCTAGTTTGCCTAACACATCTGCTAAAAATACCGTCCTTTCCCCATTGAATGGTCATGGTTCTTTATATTACTTTAAGTTACCTAAATCTCTGATATGATTTAAGGTTACTGTAGCAAATAGATTAGTCAGAGTTTTACAGGGAAACAGAAGCAATAGGATATAGGTACGTGACATGTATTATAAAGATATTGATTAACACAGTTTTGACGCTGAAAATTTCCATGATCTGCTGTCTGAAAGCTGGAGACCCAGAAAATCCAGTAGTATAATTTGAAGACTTAAGAGCTGGAGAACCAATGGTGTAGATTCCAGTCTCGATCTACAGGCCCATTCAAGAGTGCAGAAGGAGAGCAAAAGATTGATGTACCAGCACAATCAGGCAGAAATAAAATTCAGCCTTTCTTCACCTTCTTTTGTTCTGTTCAGGCCCTCAGAAAGTTGGATGATACACATTGTATTTGTCAGGATTCTCTAAAGGGATAGAGCTAATAAGCTATATGTATATATGAAGGGGAGTTTATTAGGAGAATTGACTCACACGATCAGAAGGTGAAAACCTACAATAGACCTTCTGCAAGCTGAGAAGAAAGGAAGCCAGTCCGAGTTCCAAAATCTCAGAAGTGGGGAAGCCGACAATGCAGCCTTCAGTCTGCAGCCGAAGGCCCAAAAGCCCCTGGCAAATCATTGGTGTTATGTCCAAGAGTCCAAAAGCTGAAGAACTTGGAGTCTGATGTTCAAGGGCAGGAAGCATCCAGCACAGGCAAAAGATGAAGGCCAGAAGACTCAGCAAGTCTCCCCATTCCACTGTCTTCTACCTGCTTTATTCTAGCCACGTTGGCAGCTGATTAGATGGCGCCCACCCAGGTTGAGGGGAATTCTGCATGTACCCTGACTCCAATGTTAACCTCCTTTAGAAACACCCTCACAAACCCTCCCCAGGAACAATTCTTTGCATCCTTCAATCCAATCAAGTTGACACTCAATATTAACCATCACACTCGTCCACATTTGAGAAATGGCTCTGCTTTCTTAAGTAGAATTCAGATATCAGTCTGTTTCGGAAACATCCTCACAGACACAACCAGAAATAATGCCAGCTATCTAGGCATCCTGTGGCCCAACCAAATTAACACATGAAATTAACCATCCGCGGCTCACGTCTGTAATCCCAGCACTTTGGGAGGCCAAGGTGGGCGGATCACAAGGTCAGGAGATTGAGACCATCTGGCTAAAACCAGAAAACCTGGTCTCTACTAAAAAATACAAAAAATTTAGCCGGGCATGGTGGTGGGCACTTGTAGTTCCAGCTATTAAGGAGGCTGAGGCAGGAGAATGGCGTGAACCCAGGAGGAGGAGCTTGCAGTGAGAGAGAGACTGTCTCAAAAAATAAGAAATTAACCATCAAAATTAATAATATGTTTTATAGGTTACAATTATTTGTTCACCCCAAATTATAAATGTTTATGGCACAGAATTGAACCTCGAGGTTTTGAAATACGTAATTTGAGGTTTTGTGTTTGGCCATTTGATCAATTTCATTTGTCATTTATTTTTCAAGATAATTGAAATTATTGGTCATAGACATCTGTTCTGTGGGTCATATAAAACTAGATTTATGTACATTTTGAAATGAGGAAAAATATGTTACCAAGGTTGATAATCATTTTAACTGATACAGATGTAACAGTTTTCAAAAGTATAAATGGAAAACATGTACAATATCGAGATGTCAGTTTATGAAATGGTACATTTGTTTGTGTCAAGAGCCTCTCTCATATCTTTGGTTTGCTGGCTGTAAAGAACCAGTGAATTTTACAGGTCCCTTATTCTAAGACTTTGTTCTGCTAGAAACAGTTACTAACAGACCGGAAGAAAGTGCAGGTGACTGAAATTTGCACAGTAAATTATTTCAACTATTACTGCTTCTTTAGCTTCTTTAATCACACACTGCATGTCTGCCACTTCTAATAACAGCTTGGTGTCTAGCAGGCATTCTGCTTCATCTCTGAATTTCACTGCTTGTGTGATCCTTTGTGAATAAATTAGTCTAGTAGTCATTATGTGCAGTCTTAGATTAACATTTATTCTATTTTTATTGCTTCCATGTACTATTTTTCTGTTAAGAACTAACTAGCACTGACACTTGGTCTGATCTGACCCATGCATTCCTACTGCCTCTGGTGAAATTTCCATATACCAAATATTACCTGCCATGTTTCTTTGTATAAATTGCTCCTTATTTCAAAAACAAAATAACATATTCTCTTTTCTTTTCAGCATAATCATATTGAATGTGACTTTATATGTCTATTTCTAAATGATTTTCTGTACTGATTTGATGATCTCTCATTTTTCCGTCTGAGTCAGCATCTGCATTTCTATAACTATTTTCCCTTGAACCATTTTTTTCTTTCTTTAATTAAAATGGTAAAAGTAGAACATTTTATTATTTTTATAAAAATTTAAATGATGCGTAACATTCCTTATTCTTAAGTTAGGGTTCAAATAAAAAATGCTATTTATATTTTCTTCATAAAATAATTTTAACTGCTGTGACACTCTATGAATTAAAATATTTCTTCTATCCTTACTCTACTAAAACTTGCTGCACAAATTTTCTTTTCAAATTGAATAAAATGTTTTCTGAAAAGTAGTTGCTATATCTTCATAAGAAATCTCAGGCCGGGCGCGGTGGCTCAAGCCTGTAATCCCCAGCACTTTGGGAGGCCAAGACGGGCGGATCACGAGGTCAGGAGATCGAGACCATCCTGGCTAACACGGTGAAACCCCATCTCTACTAAAAATACAAAAAAAAAAAACTAGCCGGGCGAGGTGGCGGCGCCTGTAGTCCCAGCTACTCGGGAGGCTGAGGCAGGAGAATGGCGTGAACCCGGGAGGCGGAGCTTGCAGTGAGCTGAGATCTGGCCACTGCACTCCAGCCTGGGTGACAGAGCGAGACTCCGTCTCAAAAAAAAAAAAAAAAAAAGAAATCTCAAATGTATGCATCTTATTTATTAAATAAGTTAAGTCTAATGTAATTTGCTTTGGTGAAATTCTGTTAGACATTCATTCCTCTTAGTTAAAATCCATCTATCAATTTTACAAGTTAATTTCCATTTACTATATTTCTCTTACTATTGTCCGCATATTAAAATTAGTTTTCTAAGAATAACAATTGAGGCCGGGCGCAGAAACTCACACCTATGATCCTAGCACTTTGGGAGGCTGAGGTCAGTGGATCACTTGAGGTCAGGAACTCAGGACCAGCCTGACCAACATGGTGAAACCCCGTCTCTACTAAAAACACAAAAATTAGCTGGGCATGGTGGCAGATGCCTGTAGTCCCAGCTACTTGGGAGGCTGAGGTATGAGAATCCCTTGAACCCAGGAGGCAGAGTTTGCAGTGAGCTGAGATTGCGCCACTGTACTCCAGCCTGGACAACAGAGTGAGATCCCTCCAAAAAAAAAAAAAGAAAAAGAATTATAATTTAGCAACAAGTCTTCTTTTTTACTTATTATTTTACTGTTTTTATTATGGCTCAGAAATCACAGCTTTTGAGTAAAAGTTAAAGGATTTGTCACTATTATACTTGTTTAATCAAGTATACTAAAGTTTCAAGGCATATAAACATTGCTTTATGCTTTACATATTAACTGGTATTTGTTGTTATAAACTTTTTTTTTAGTTTCTATGAATAATATCAAAAATTGCCAATGTTAACTATATTACAAGTCATCATGGTGAGGAATTGGGAATGTCTTCAATTAACAATAAACACTTCTTGAATAAACCTTTAGCTATAATACTGCCAATGTGCAAAGCTGTTATAAACTATTTGTAGAAGATTAAAAATCCACTGTGGAATCTATTCTATTTGTATAACATATGTTAGTTATTTTGAATTGTTTTGTGGAATAATTCTGATTAAAAAAGAAAATTAATTGAATTTATTAGAAAGTTTCAATATATTTCTAGCTTTATGTATCATCTATAAATTGAAGTTCAAAGAGAGGAAATTTCTTTTTATTTTATTTTATTTCATCTCTGTCATTTCGTTTATGGCCTTCTCTGAATTAATTTTTCTAGTTATCAATTCTTTCGCTCTTTTTTCAAGATTTTTAGTTTCTTTGTGCTGGGTACGTAATTCCTCTTTTAGCTCTGAGAAGTTTGAGGGACTGAAGCCTTCTTCTCTCATCTCATCAAAGTCATTCTCCATCCAGCTTTGATCCGTTGCTGGCGATGAGCTGTGCTCCTTTGCAGGGGGAAATGTGCTCTTATTTTTTGAATTTTCAGCTTTTCTGCCCTGCTTTTTCCCCTTCTTTGTGGTTTTATCTCCCTCTGGTCTTTGATGATGGTGAGGTACTGATGGGGTTTTGGTGTGAGTGTCCTTCCTGTTTGTTAGTTTTCCTTCTAACAGTCAGGACCATCAGCTGTAGGTCTGTCGGAGATTGCTTGAGGTCCACTCCAGACCCTGTTTGCCTGGGTGTCAGCAGCAGAGGCTGCAGAAGATAGAATATTGCTGAACAGCGAGTGTACATGTCTGATTCTTGCTTTGGACGCTTCCTCTCGGGGATGTACTCCACTGTGTGAGGTGTGGGGTGTCGGTCTGCCCCTAGTGGGGGATGTCTCCCAGTTAGGCTACTCAGGGATCAGGGACCCACTTGAGCAAGCAGTCTGTCCGTTCTCAGATCTCAACCTCCGTGTTTGGAGATCCACTGCTCTCTTCAAAGCTGTCAGACAGAGTCGTTTGCATCTGCAGAGGTTTCTGCTGTTGTTGTTGTTGTTGTTGTTGTTGTTATTGTTTAGCTGTGCCCCGTCCCCAGAGATGGAGTCTACAGAGACAGGCAGGCCTCTTTGAGCTGCTGTGAGCTCCACCCAGTTCGAGCTTCCCAGCACCTTTGTTTACCTACTTAAACCTCAGCAATGGCGGGCGCCTCTCCCCCAGCCTCGCTGCTGTCTTGCCGTTAGATCGCAGACTGCTGTGCTAGCAATGAGGGAGGCTCCGTGGGCATGGGACCCTCCCGGCCAGGTGTGGGATATAATCTCCTGGTGTGCCCGTTTGCTAAGACCCTTGGTAAAGTGCAGTATTGGGGTGGGAGTTACCCGATTTTCCAGGTGTTGTGTGTCTCAGTTCCCCTGGCTAGGCAAAGGGATTCCCTTCCCCATTGCACTTCCCAGGTGAGGGGATGCCTCGCCCTGCTTCAGCTATAGCTGGTCGAGCTGCAGCAACTGACCAGCACCGATTGTCCAGCACTCCCTAGTGAGATGTACCCAGTACCTCAGTTGAAAATGCAGAAATCACCTGTCTTCTGTGTCGCTCACGCTGGGAGCTGGAGACTGGAACTGTTCCTATTTGGCCATCTTCAAAGACAGGAAATTTCTATTGAAACATTATTTTATTCTTATATCGCTCTGTGTGTGTTATATCATTTTGCTTTTAAAAATATAATGTATTTAAATATATAGTAAACTAGAAACAATGCTCCACAATTTCACAAGAAGCCCATATTTCTATGGTAATGCATTTACTTTTATATTGTGGATAGTTAAATTCAATATTAATGATTAGAAAAAAAGATAAGGTATTATAATGTCACATAAGTAGTGAATATATATTCTTTAATCTTCAACAGAACATAAGGATTTGACTTTATGTTCTGTTGAAGATTAGATCAGAAGACTTCCTTCTTACTGTGGTATATGACTTTTGCTTTTCCACAACAAGATAGGAATTGTATAAAAGATAAGGCTGCAAGAAATCTAACACTGTAACAGTCAATTCAAATACTTTGTGCTGCAAATGTAACTGGGAGCCAGATATTGACAGCAAACGACAGCTTTTCCCAGGGAAACTCCATTTAGCACTTAGGAAATGAAATATAAAAGACAAGTTAACTGATTCCCAAAGTAACAATTATATGTCTATAAGAATGAAGAGAAGACTTAAACAGTTATAAAATTGGTAGAGTCATTGTTAAGGAACTTAAATATCAACTTTCTTTGTATTTCTATGTATATTTTACTAGAAATGGTGTTTTATAAGTATTATATATATTACAAATAATATATACATATAATATATCATGTATATTATTCCATATTCCTCATATGTATATTATTCCCCATATTCCCCATACAGTTATATTCCCCATATCATGTATATTATTCCATATTCCCCATACAGTTATAAAATTGGTAGAGTCATTATTAAGGGACTTAAATATCAACGTTCTTTGAATTTCTATATATATTTTACTAGAAATGGTGTTTTATAATTATTATATATATTACAAATAATATATATATGTATAATATATCATGTATATTATTCCATATTCCCCATATTATTACATACATAAAATGAGACAACCTGACTCTTTGGCTATGGGCTTTTTGTACTGGAAGGTTGGGAAAACATAGGTCTATTCCTTGAACTGGTATGTGACTGTCATCCAAACCCTTTATCATGTAGTAATATCATAAAATTAGGTTTGTGGCCTGAGCTGCCACCTTAGATCTCTACCAGATTTGTTAACTTTGTTAATTAATTGAAATCATTTCCCATAGCACTTTTATATAATCAAGTTTCTAAGAAGTGTTAGGTATTAACACCTAACTGGGAGTCATTACATGATAACCAGAAAGGGCCTGATGATCATTCTCAGTAAGCAGGTAAAGTTGACTTGGGTGAGATTAAAGATATCTCTGTCCAAGCACAATTTCACTAATACAACTGATATGACATACCTGATTCATAGATATAGACGGTAGAATGGTAGGTGCCAGAGGCTGAGGGAAAGAGGAAATGGGGAGTTATTTCTTATTAAGTAGAGTTTCCTTTTGGAAGCTGAGAACGTTTTGGAGATATATAGTAGTGATGTGATGGTTGTGCAATAATGTGAATGTATTTAATGCCACTGAATTACACACTTAAAAACGGTGACGATAGTAAATGCTATGGTCTGTGTATTTTATCATAACAGTGGAAAGGTGACCGGCATACAAAGTCTTGTAGAATAGAGGTAGCAATGCTACAGTCTGAATGTTGGTGTCCCCCTCAAAATGTATATGTTGAAATGCTAACTACTAAAGTGATTGCATTAGGAGATGAGAGTTTGGGGAGGTGATTAACTCATTAGGACAGAGTCCTCATGAATAAAATTAGCATCCTTATAAAAGAGGCCCAAGAGAGCTGCTTTGCCTCATCTGTCACATAAGGACATGGGAACAATGTGCTGCCCGTAAGGAAGAGGGTTCCGATCAGGCACTGAATCTGTGGGTGGCTTAGTCTTGGATTTCCCAGGCTCCAGAACTGTAAAAAACAAATATTCATTGTTTATAAGCCAATCATTGCTGATATTTTGTTATATCAGCCCAAATGGACAAAAATATTTAATGTTTAGAAAACATAATAGAGAAAAAATATTTTATTTCTTGTTGGGAAGTCATTTCTGAAACAATGAAATCCTACAAGGAAAAAATGGTTTTAGATATAAGAATATTTAACATATATAATTTTAAAAATTAAAAAATAAATGTTCATAGTATCAGATATATAGTTATATTCTATTGATCTATTAAATAATGCTAAGATAATGACTGAAAAATGTTATGCAATAATGTCAATTTCTTAAGAGTCTAAAAAATGTTCCGATGTTGCCCCAGATAGTAATAAAATATATAATAAAATGATATTCCATTTTCAACTATAAAACTAAAAATCTCTCCTTTTTGTTTACATTTACAACGGTCAATACTGGCAAAGATCTGGAACATGAATGTTTGTTTCTTTGTACCCAACTGAATTACTATGATGTATTTGGAAAAACATTTGCTAGATGTGTCAAAGTGAGATTTTAAAACGTCAGTTATTTTATGTCTCTCGTGAACAGCACTGTGACTTAATCTGAAAATGTAGTAGTAGATATTTTATTCTTATATTTTTTATTTTGGAATTTCTAAACTTTATAGACGGTAGACTGTCCGTATATATTGCAGTGATAATCAGAAAGCCAACATTCACTGAAGGCTATTTTTAAGAAAAAATATATATACATATCTAGTTTGAAGACAACCTAAATATAATGTTTCATTCATTTTCTATAACTGAAACTTTACACCTTTTGACCAACAGCTCTCCACTTCTCACCCCCCACCCCGCATCCCACCACCAACCTCTGGAATCCATCTTTCTGTTACGCTTCTATAAGTTTAGCATTGTGGGGATGGTTTCCCGGGTTTCACTTATCGCCAAACTACGTACAGCTTTTTTATGTCAACGTCTTCTCAATACAGCGGTTTATAAATAGTAATCTGTTCAACCCTAGTGACATTAATAGAGGCTCTGTTGTTAGTAGCAGGAGTTCTGAGGGATTTCGGAGCTGAACAAGGAAAAAGCCATGATCAGGAGGTGACAGCAGCACACAGGACTTTACTGGGGAATACATTGGTTTGCTTGTTCTCCATATCCTCACTTTGGGGAACGTCTAGAAGAGGAGAAGGACCAGTGAACTCTCGAGGAAAGGGGTATTGGAGAGGGGACTTACATATCTCAATGATGTTCCCCAGTAGCAAGAAAGATTGTCTCTGGGTCAGAGGCCTCTGAAGAGCAGCAATGGCTTTCCACAGCTGGTAGATAATGGAAATAACTTTGTGAGGACAAAGTGGCTAAAAATCTGCTTATTTGTTGCTTATAAACCACTTTTGTGGTATTTTGTTATAACAGCCCAAATAGACTAGGATATTACATCTTTATAAAAATTAATATAGGAAAATATTTTATTTCTTTGCTGGGGAAACATTCCTGAAACCATTAAAACACAAGAAACATTAGATTTATAAAATTCTGAGTTTGACACTAGCAGACTTTTGAGTGAACAGATCTCAGCATGCTGTGAAGAAATCAACATCTTAGGAGCTAATATACAGAGACCATCTTTGACTCATCTTTATAACACTTTGAAGCACTTCATTTAGAGAAGGTGCTCAGTAAATCTTTCATTTGCATTGAAAGAAATATTGATTTTTACACTTCAGAAAATAGAATTCAAAGACAATAAGAGACTTGGTTAAATTTACTCAACTGCCTAGGCAGAGTTAGTTATATAGTTATATCACTGGGTTCTTCTCATTTAGAACCAATTCTTTTTGCATCATTATTATTTTCTCAAACATTATTAATAAAATTAATAAGTTTCCACATGTAGTTCCAAACCCTCAATGTATAAATTTACTTACCTAATTCAATTTCCACTTTTTGTGCTGGAAAAAAATCAAAGGCACTCTGATTGATAGTGAATGAAGACAATCTAATTTTCCACAAACTTCTATACATGGCAAAAAAAATTTAATTAGCTAACTTTTAATTTTCTCCATGGTGTAAATATATTGATATACACATAAATATGAATGTCTTCTCAGAGTATTCTTCTAGGTTTTATTATGGGACATTATTTTTATGATTAAAAAAGGAAATGTAGTATTCATAGATCACTGATGTGTCGTGTGAAGTAGATTGTTTGGTAAAAAGAATTCTGAGCTACAGGTTCTTTTATATGTATTCCAATTCTGGCTGACACAATAAAGCAAACACTGGTGTATTAGTTCATTTTCATACTGCTAATAAAGACATACCAGAGACCGGTAATTTATAAAGGAAAGACGTTTAATTGACTCACATGGTTTGGGAGACGTCACAGTCATGGCAGAAGGCAAATGAAGAGAAAAGTCCCATCTTACACGTTGGCAGACAAGAGAGAGCATGAGCAGGGGAACTCCCCTTTATACAACTACTAGATCCCATGAGACTTATTCACTATAATGAGAACAGTATGGGAAATGCCTACCCCTATGATTCAATTACTTCTCACCAAGTCCCTCCCATGACACGTGGGGATTATGGGAACTACAACTCAAGATGAGATTTGACTGGGGACACAGTCAAACCGTAGCAGCTGTTGATTTTAGAAAATGCTAGATATACATTTTAAATATATTAACTTGCAGGGTATTTGTTTACGTGTAGAATCTCAAAAAAGAGATTATAAATATTTCATAATTTGGGGTATTAAATTTATGATTACCAGAAATTTATGAGAAGTAATATTGCCTTTTGTAGCCTTAAATATTAAATCAATTAATTTCTGTACTTGTTTGTATTTCTTTGAGTGCAGATAATACTGTATGTCATTGTTAGAAAATCTTTGCTGTACTATATTTTTCTAAACTTCACGATTTGCTGAAGACTCAGATGATCATGCTTTAACAATAAAGTATTTTTAAATTATGTACATTGATTTTTTGATATAATGCTAAGGCTACAGTATAATGTAAATTATTAATATGCATATTAAGAAAACTATAGTGTAAATGTAACTTTTATATGTACCAAGCACCCCAAAAAAAATGTTTAGCTTGCTTTACTGTGATACTTTATTGTGGTGGCCTGAAACTTAACCCACTATATTTCTGTGGTATACCTGTATTCCTTATTTCTCATAGACAAGAGAAAGAAAAATGGTTAGAATTCATCTGAGTACACTAGTATATCAAAATTTTATTTACTTTTTTGAACAAATTGCTATTATGAAGCATAATTCTTCCTGTGAAAAGTATTATAAAAGAAAAAAAAACCTATTTATATGAAATGGCACCAAAAATATCAATTTTGTTTACATTTAATGAAGGTAAGGAGAAAGGACTCCAGCAGAGAAATTTAAGTTTTGAGTATAAAAAGGAAAATCAGTGGCTGTTCAGAACAGTAGGTAATCTCTTGCTTGTTGAGGAATAGTTTAAACAGTACACGATATGAAGCTAATACAAAATACAGTGTCATACCTGAAATAGACATGTTTTATTTATAATCATGAAATACTTATGTACATCAGGACATTAAAAAGAAGATAATATGAGGATTGAAACAATATATATCCCATGCTTTTCAACTTGTATATATTTTTCAATAATATAAATTAACACAATAACATTTTTAGAAGTCTGACCACATTGAAACAACTAACAATGGTGAATAGATGTTTTCATAGGATAGTGATGACATAAGTCAAATCTCAATTTACATCTTTAAAAACTATAGAGTTCAATGAAGAGGGCAAGTAAAACCACTTATCACTCACTTCTACAGAAGGCCTACGAGGACACAGAACTCCGAAAATGTAACTTACACATAAATGAGATGATAAACTGCTGAAACCAGAGGAGGAAGCTCAAAAGCCTATAACAGAGCACAGAGTGAGACAGGAAAAAAGAAAAGTGTGGTAGAGTTCTAGTGGTAACAGCCATGGATATTATCCCTTTGAGAAGAGTCCGTTTCTGCAAGGAAAACAATCAGAACAGGAGCCGGGCTTTGCAAATACAGGCCCTGGCTACTGTGTAATTGAATTAGGCTCTTGATTGCTTATGGAGTCAGAGTTGGCATCCTTGGGACAGCAGTGTAGGGGACAGGAACTCAGAAGGGAGAGACATATCATGTTGACTTTATACAGAAGAAAAGAAAGAATATGACCTTAGGGTCTTACAGTAAAAATAAATGAAAATAAAATAAAATTACAGTTCTGAAAACAATTGTTTTTTTCTATGAAAGTATTTATTGAAATAAACACACTTTCTTTTACTAACAGTAGAGATGATCTTGCAGTAAGAATCTCAGTAAGCTAATAAAACATATTACAACATCCAAAGAAACAATTGTTACTGTCTCTCAATGAAAGCTCAAAACAATTAACACAAAAAAGCCATATTTATAAAGCTATTATAACACAACATAGATAAAATTTACACATGATGAAAATATTAAGCTAGCAGAAACAAAATTGTAAAAATAGAATTCCAACATAAACCACATATCTTTAAGCTAGCAATTGCAACTATGAAAGCACAAAATGAATCAGGGAATTTTAAAACTCACAATAAATTAAAAAGAAAACAGTAAGGTGTGAGAACGTAATTCAGAACATTCACTAAACAAACTCACCAAACCAAGCCAAAAGAAAGACAGATTTACAAGATGCCCAGAAAATCACGTCTCACTGTGAGGGAAAAAACAAACACAAAAACAAAAAGGGGATGCAAACTAAAATAAAATACTGGGATAAAATATTTAAAATAAATAAAATATTTTGAATATCCTAATCTATTATTTACATAAAGATATGAAGGAAGAATAAATAAAATAAGCAGATAGAAGTAACATTTAAAATTACTATGGATCGTTTCAATATAAATTGAATGTTTCAGCAGTAACTAAGAAAATTTTACTATGACTGACTATTTTAGGATATATCCTGATAAAGTTATTAGACCTAAAAGTCACATGAAAAACAACAATGGCAAAACCTCCAGGAAAAGAGGTCAAGGCATTTGCAAATATATATATATATATAAAAGTAAAAACAGGTCAACACTAGCTTTCTTGGCAACATACAATATAAGACAACAGTGAAATAATATTTCGAAAAACACAAAGAAAAAAGATAAGCAAAATTTTAAAACTCAGATAAGCAGTCATTCAACTATAAACGATAGGAGAATGACTAAACATTCAAGAATGTAGTCATAAATTATTTCTGAGAAATCTGAATTCATAAAACTTCAATGAAGAAAATGGTCATTATCCAATGTATTTAATTGCAGTAGTAAGACTCAAAGGTGGGAACAAAATTAACTAATAATATTCAAACTTTATAAATTCTATAAAAGTGGAAATAAATAATGTGACAGAAAGGAAATATAAAAGTGAAAGTAAAATAAGCTAATTGGTGTTCGCAAAAGTCATGGGTAAGATTCAAGGATATTGTACAAAGCTAATAAAATAAAATGCAGTCACCTAAATATTGAAAAAGGGGACTAAGGACATTATGAAACATGTTAGTATAGGTAACCATTTGAACTAAAACAAAATCTTTATAACTGTAAATACCAGAATTAGCAAAATAGAGCAAAGAAAACAGGTTATACAGAAATATGCTTAATACTACATAAAAGAACTTAAGATCTCATAAAAAAATGAAACTAAGCATATCAGTCATGTCAATATTATAAATCGCCTTAAATATTCTGCTTCTGGATTTGTTCACTAATCAAAATCTAAGTTTATTCTGTACAAGGGCTTATGTAAAATAGACATATACATAAAGCCTAAAAGGATAGGAAAAGGATGCCAAGCAAATATAAGCAATAAGAAAGCAGGTTGTAATATTTATGTCAGACAAAGTTCTCAGAAATATTTTTTGAATGCAGGAATGCATGAATTTGTGGGGGATTTGTTCTGAGAATATAAGAATTCATGCCCTCACCCAACAAATCTGTATACAGGTATGGATAAGAAACAGTCAGATTACATTTGATTAAAATACATGAATGTTCTGATTTACTGGATAAGCCACCTTATAAAATACATTAAAATATATTTTTATTAAATCATAGATTCCACAGCAATCAGAATAAAATAAACATGACATAAAGTTTTATTAGTTCACATAATCTTTTATTAGTTCATATAAACTTCTATGAGTATAGAAGTTTTTTATAGTTATCTATTTTGGTTTTAATCAAAGAAGCATGATAAGTATATGCATAATAAGATTTAGAAGTAGGAAACTGAAGAGATTAAAAAGTCATAACTTTATGGAAAATGCACATATGATAATTACACATAGGGTGTATTCTGCATTGCTTTTCTGCTAAGCTGTTACAAATGAGAGGTATTGCTAATATAAAGGGAGAAATAGGAAGAATTTGTATTGCCTCTTAGCATTATGGCAAACTCACAGTCAGATTAGGATTTACACTTTCTGAAGGTGATGTTCAAAGGCTTTCAGCACTGACTGAAAGGTCCATGTGTACCTACAAGATGCATCTCTGAAATAGATGATGATTACTACTTCATATTCAGGAAAACTCGACAGTATTAATGCAGTGATTAAAATAAGGGAAAACAAGATAATGAAGATGCTGTGGGCATAGTGGCAACGCCTTATTGGCAGTGATGAATAGGGCTTACTCTCCATAAATACCACAAACTTGTTCAGTGTAGGTATTTGTGCTGAGTTCCTTCAGCCAGAAAATTGGCTGTTGAAGGGATTGAAGTGAAAGCAGATGTTTCACTAACACATCCTCTAACTGACAACTTATGACTAATGTAGGCCAACAGAGTCACATCTGCCTATTGACTACAGGAGGCTTTTACATACACAACTTAAAAATGTTTTGATTGTGTTGGTACCATGTTTCCATGATAAGAGGGAAGAAAAGATTCCACAACAGAAAAAGGCAGAAGGAAGACCTAAACCAAAGCTGAGTGATTCACCCCCAGAACCATACAGCAAATTGTATTTCATGGCTATACCCCTTTTGACTCTGTTTCAAACTTTTATTTTTGTAAAGTGTATTGCCACGTATAGAGAACCAGGACAATGTTATTTTTAAAACAATTTAATGTTCACAATCTAACAAAACCAGAGAGAATTTCTGTACCTAAAAGTCAGTAACATTTCACAGATGATTTCTGTCCTGATTTCCACTGGCTGACATGTAAGAGTTCTCAACAAATGTCTAATGTATGACATGAACAATTCAATGTGGTCTCTTTTGAGGTGTCAAAAAAATAACTAGGAAAACTAACCTTATTATTTGTCAACCATATTTTATGATTAAATCTATTTTTTATGGACTCATCACTGTGGAAATAACCCATCATTTTCTGTGTCTTACTGCCTGAAATTCAATGTGTGATAAAAAGTCAATTTGATCATAATAAATCTTGATGCTTCCTTTGTACTATATTAGATTGAAGACAGGGGTATATATGAGGGTATATGTTCATGTTTCTGTTGTATTCAAATAAAATTATGGTCACTTTGTCTCATTATATTTAACAAGGGGCCATAGTATTTATTTATAATGAGTTTTAACAGCATATCATTACTATTAATTAATCTTTTTGTTGCTCATGAGTCTTTATTCCATTCTATTTTGTTACAGAGAGATATTGTCAGATGTGTGTTTCATTTGATTTTAATTATTTTCTTCAATTTTGAAAAAAAGAAAACAAAGATTTTGGATCTTCGGTAATTAATCTTCCAATTTAATTCTGATACTTGCTAGAGCCATGGAAATTATATACATTTTATTTGGTATCTATTATGTTCAGTATGAGAAACAGAAATGATATTTAGATACAAACATATTTTGCAAGATTTTGAAATATGAAATAGTTAATAAAATATGGACAAAAATATAACATAGGTAGAAAACTATGGGTCATAAAATAGTTAAACATCAGAGTCATGTATTATTTAGAGAAGAAATCCCTTTGTCATAGGTTGTGAAAGATCAAAAAATATTTTGGATTAATTAAGATAGGCTTCAAAGTTTAAGCTGATTATGGTGAAGGGAGATGAGTGAAGTCTAAGAAACATATGTATAGAAATAATGGAGGCATGGAAGGCCCCAAAACATAAGAAGCAGCTTATTTTGCATAGGTCTTGGACTTCATTAAAGGAATTGGAAAAAGATAAAGCATATTTTGAAAAGAAGGAAATCCTGTTTTTTGCAACAACAAGATGAAACTGGAGGACGTTATGTTAAACGAAACAAACCACGCATACAAATACAAATATTGCATGATCTCACTTATATGTGGAATCTAACAAAATTGAACTTATAAATCGGAGAGTAGAATGGTAGTTGTCAGGCCTAGGGTGGTCTGGGGAAATGTTGGTCAAGGGATTCAAAATTTCAGCTAGACAGGACGTTAAGTCAGACAGTTACATTTGGGAGATCTTCTTACAATATGGTGACCATTATGAGTAACAATGTATGTATGCCAAGTTGAGTAGATTTGAAATGTTCTTACCCTACAAAAGCGATAAGTATGTGAGGTAATGGATGTGTTAATTACCTTGATTTAACTTTTCTACTATATATATATATTGAAAAATCGCATAGTACAACATAAATATGCATATTTTCATTTGTTAACTAAAACATTTAAAAGGAAAAGATAAAGCTGAGAATGTTGAGTGAGGTTAGTTCAAGCAGAAAATTAAACATCAGGAAACTACAATTGAGGTATGAAAAAAGACACTGACAAATTTGTTGCCATTGCTTCTCTTTGTTTTGTTGGAAAGTGAAATATTATCAGACCCTGTGGGAGAGTTATGAAAAAGAAATAAAGGGAGAGTTTTGTGGATATTCTAGGCAAAACGCACTGAGAACAGGAACGAGAGAACTGGCAGTAGTGCTGTACCAAAGAAGAATCTTGGTTGTGTTTTAAAATTGTCTTTATATCTCCTTAGGGTAATAAAATGGAAAACATATGCTGTTGTTTTTGAATGAAAAGTGAGGTAAAAGTCTCAACTTAGCTTTTTATCTAATTTGAATTAAAATATGCACCATATCACAGTTAATATTGTACTGGTAACTGAGATCAAGTAATAAAAATATTATGATACCTAAATAATCTTCAGATGCTGTGTCCTGTAAAGAACTTCAGTTTTCTGATTTACTTTTAAGAAAAAAAAAGTCACATTAAAATAAAATGTCCCTTCGTCTTTGTCCCACTTTGACTTGGTGACGAACAATAAATTTTTTCTTAGAGAGGGCTGAGGCTTATTTATGGTATAAGGATGTGAAAATGACCTCTTCCTTTCCATCACATATTGAGACATAACTCAAAGGCAGCCACTTTTCATATACGATCATACCAAACAACAGCTGTTGCTGCTCTTATTCCAAGGAGGTTATCATCAGTATATTTCTCACAATTTAATACACTGTAAGGGAAATTTTAAGGGTATACACGGAGTGAAAATACCTTGTCTTAGAATCAGAGCAATGAAAACAGAGGATTATTCTAAATAGCACTATTTTATTGCTACTCATAATACACATTATATTGCTCCTTAATGAATATGCCTAAAATACATTATGTTGTTCCTTAATGAATATACCTAAAATAAAGTAACCGTATAGCTAGGCTTAAGAGGGTTTGGACAATGTAAAACAGAAGGAATTCTACAATTATTCAGTCAAAATTATAAGACATATTAGAGTTGGTGAGGGTAAAGTGTAAGGGTACAGGGCAAAATCAAAATTGATTTCAAGTTTTTCTATAACCAGGAAGATAAATGTTCCATTTTGAAACTGGGTAACAAGAAAGCACAGACTGTTTTTGGATAAGGTATTTTCAGGACTTTGATGACCAATCTCTTGTGGAAGATTTTTGAATTTTAAATGCCATTTTGTTGTTAGAAAATACAAAAGAGGAAAACTTCATTATAAGTAACAGCTTGATTAAGGATTGTGGAGGAATTGTAGAGTATCTGTTAGGAACCAACAATATCAAGATGACTAGAAAATCTACATTAGCTTGTTAGGCTTTTAGCTTCATGGAAGCAAAACCTAACTATGCCAGATCATGAACATGGAGAAACCTCCCATTCTTTTCTTCTACAGGGCTTATGTGACACAAGGACATGGAACAAATACGAAAAAGTACTCTCTAGGAGATCGACAGAAAGAGCATTTGCCAAAAAAAGTGAAGCTATTTAGATAAAAAAATAGAGATCAAAAATGAAAATAAATAGAAGATGAGAAAAAATAAAATATTAGAATCAATATAAATAATATCTTTACATATACTGGTGCTCTATTGCAGTTTTATGTCAATCAGTATGGAATTAAAGTACCTGATTTCACAATCAAAAAAGACAGAAGGGTGAGACAAAGAAGATGTGTGTTAAGATCCTCGAGGACTAAGTGAGATAGTCACTCTAATTGCACGAACAAATAATTATAAAGAGGATCTCACATCTAGAATTGCCTCACTCCAGGTGCAGAATTAACTTTAGCATATTTATATGATCTTGATAGGACCGTCTTTTAGTTTTGTAGTCATAGGACTGACTGCCAAAATTTTAATTCATAGAATGTTTGCACGGGTTACTTACTGACTACTGACTTATAGTTGAATTCAAGCCAGCAGTGTTGCTCTTTTAAGAAAGTTAAGAGAACAATTAAAAAGAAAAGAACTCAAAAAATAAAACCAAAATATTTGGCACACATTGAAGACCTAAAACTTCTGTCTTACCAAAGTGCAATAAAACGTTTTCATTCACATAGGGAGTCACTGCTTTAGTGAAAGGAAAACTAACTCTTCTGCTATTGGTCAAATGCCCATGGACACCTGGAATCAACCTGTTCTTGGAAGTTCAATGAAGATTTTGTGTAGGAATCAGTGTCACAACCTAAAGAATGTTATTAGTAATGTTTTAAAAGGATATTTGAGCAAGGAAGGTGGGAAGCAATTTCGTAGTAAGCCAAAATTCAAAATGCTAGATAACTTGGATTAATTTTATTGGGGTAAGCAGAAAAATATGATCTCACCAGGTTGCCATTTGATTTATGTGGACCTTAATCTAACACTGGCCCACTCCAAATGCCATCTAAAGGTTAGAAACAGTTTGTCAAATTTAAGAGAAAGGATATTAAAAGTTAAATGCCAGTTTTTAGTAACTACGTGTTTTAGTTGATTCTCGCACTGCTTTAAAGAAATACCTGAGACTAGGTAATTTGTAAAGAAAAGAGGTTTATTTGCCTCACATTTCTACAGGCTGGACATGAAACATGGCTGTGGAGGCCACAGGAAGCTTACAATCATGGTGGAAGATGAAGGAGGAGCCAGCACTTCAATATGGCTGAAACAGGAAGAAGAGAGGTGGGAGAGAGGTGCTATAGACTTTTAAACAACCAGATCTCATGAGAATTCTATCACAAGAACAGCACTGGGGGATGGTGCTAAACCATTAGGAACTGCCGCAATGATCCAATCACTTCCCACCAGGTCCATCTCCAACACTGGAGATTACAACTGAATATGAGGCTTGGGTGGGGACACAGGTCCAAACCATATCACTATGTATGTCTCATAAAGTCACTTTTAAGTATGTCCTTGAAGAATCTTTCTTCCCACCACTTACAACGAAGAATAGATTCAACTATAGAATGCCAGAGTTGTTGGTTTCATTTTGTTTAATTCTACTCTCTTAGAAATTATTGGGGCAGCATTATAATTACAGTGTTTTTTCTGATCTCAGCAATACCAGTGGATAGTAGAAATACGGGATGACTCAACACGGTGCTTCTCAATTTTTCTGGTTTCATGGCACATATAGAAAATACTATTTGCAAAATGGGTATAGCATGTCAAGGTAAGACAAGAAACTGGATTGTGTCCAAAGGAAGCTAGCCAGTGGACTTGAATTACCTTGGACCATATCTGTCTGGCTAAAAGAACTGAGTGTGTTGACATTACAGCATATCAGCAATCCATTTGATGCCTAACATTGTGATTTTATGCCCTACCTATAGATGCTCCGAAGCCAGAATAAACATAGTGTCATCACCGTGATGAAAAATAGGGTGGAGATAATAATCTGCAGAAAAGACAAGTACACATAATTTTCACTGGTAATGAATAATCAATTACAGGGATTTTGAAAATAAGGAAAAAAGAAAGTTATATTATTCACTTGATTCATGCAAAAAATTAATCCTACCAAATACCTTTAGTTTTGAAACACAGACCAGAATTGAGCCATTAATCTAGAATCTTAGGTCCTGTCCAGTTTTTGAGATAAGTTGAGAGACAGTAGAATGAAAAAGAACTGACGTACACTTGAAGGATTCCAATTTAACATCACAATTTTGTTCTGTAAAACTCCCATCCAGATTATTTTAAGAAAACTGTGGCATGTAAACTTGTGACAGTAGCCTGCCTAAGCAAAAGGATATGTCTAAACCTTTCAGAAACTTTGAATCTGAAATCCATGGAAAGAGCAATTACGCCCATTTATGACTGCTTTAATTCCTTTATAGATAATGTTCTTCCATTAATCAAGAATCTTATTTTTAAGATTGCCATAATAATAAGTCATTTCTTTTAGGATTGTTCCTTTTTATGTTTACTTTAAAACACTTGTTTACCTGTAGATATAAAAATAGGGTAATATATTTTGAAGTGTTTATAATTTGCTCTTCATATTTTAGTTTAATCTACTGAAAGATGATTGTTATACATCTTGACAATTCTTAATTATTTACTCATTCATATATATGCTGACATTATTTTGCTAAATTCCAAAAAGGCATATTGAGATTTTCACTAAAATTGTTTCCAGTCTGTAGTCCAATTTTGGAATAATTGACATGTTTTCCTGTATGTGAGCATGATGCATCTCTCATTAATTTAGCTTGTTTATTATACACTTCTGTAAAATGCTATATTGTTGTTAAAAGAGTTTCTGAGTGTACCTTGTTAAAAATATTATTTAGTTCATTAAACTTCTGTTGTATTTGTGCAACTATTGGCCATTATAATATTGCTATTATATCGTCATTTAAACTATGCCTTTTTTTTTTTTTTTTTTCTGAGACAGAGTCTTGCTCTGTCACCCATGCTGGAGTGCAGTGGCATGATCTCGACTCACTGCAAGCTCTTCCTCCCGGGTTCATGCCAGTTGCCTGCCTCAGCCTCTCCAGTAGCTGTGACTTACAAACTCCCGCCACCACGCCCAGCTAATTTTTTAAATATTTTTAGTAGAGACAGGGCTTCGCCATGTTAGCCAGGATGGTCTCGATCTCCTGACCTCGTGATCCGCCTGCCTCGGCCTCCCAAAGTGCTGGGATTACAGGCATGAGTCACTGTGCCTGGCCAAACTATGCTAATTTTACGTTAGATGTATGCACAAGTGAAATTTATTTTGGGAGTATTTATTTTATTTCAGTAAAATTCCCAGAAATTCCTCCTATTAATTCTAATTTTTTTATTCTAATTTCATTTTTTGGATCTAAAATGTGTACTAAATTTTTTCAAATACATTTCTTCACTTTCTGAGGTGACCACATGAATTAACATGGTGATTTAAAATGATTCATTGGTACATGAAACTAATATTCCTTGAGTAAATATTGTACTTGATATTTTAAATTTTAAATAGTTGAAAATCACTACTGTTAATCCCCCCCAATTAAAAGACACTACAAATACTTGTCTCATCACCTCCAACTAGTTTATATGTTTTTAGTATACATCATTGTAGTACGATTTACTGCACTTTTTAACCTCACAATTATAAACATTATTGTTATCTTCCTCCCTCTTTATCATCATCATTTGCATACTTGTATTATTCCATCAATATATAAGCTTAGGCACTTCCTGTAGTGCATTCATTAAATTATCTTTCTTTAATATTATCTTGACAAAACCAAAATGGTTTTGATTATTTGTTATGTATATTTCACCCTCATGGTTGACAAATAATTTCAGGAGCACATAATCTAAGTAGACAGTTATTTATTCTCAACTCTTTATAGTTATTATCCTACTTTTCCCCATATTATTGCTTTTAATATACTTCCTGTCCGCCATATTGTTTTTTGGTGTGGTGGTGGTGAATTTTCCTTTTCTCCCTGATTGATTTTAATGTAGTATTTTTACCTTCATTTTGATAATGTTTCGGCTTAGATTTGTACACAAAATAGTTGATTTTTATTTATTTTCTAGTCGATTTTATTTATTTTATTTCTATTTATTTTCTGTTTCTGTTCTTTCAGCTCTAGTTTAATATATTTTATTCAGTCTGGAAAATTCACACACTGATTCACTTTCCTTTTCAAGTTTTTTCAATTCCTAGTCCTTTTAATCTGACTATTCTTTCATATTTAAAATTTTTTATTTTCTTCAAACTGTACTGTGGATAATCCTTTAAAATATATTGTCAATTAACAGAATTTTTATTCCTTTGTGACTAATCTGGTGCTTTATCCATTAATTGATGTTTGTTTCTGAGTTAATTTTTCATATCCAGAGTTGAATATTTGTTCTTCTTCTTGGCTATTGTAAGTGGTTCTATTTTCTCATGTTGTCGACAAAATTTGTTATATATTTAATTGTTTTATCCATGGTTATTTTATACCCTGTTTTTGAAAATAAAAGGCTTTGACAGCTTTGAGCACAAACACATTCCTGTTTATTGGTTATATTAATTCTCATGCATAATAATCTGTTTTTTATTAGTGAACTATTATTATATCATGTTTAATTAAATTTAACATGTGAGAATCCATAGTTTCTGTATTGAGGGTTTATTTTTAAATCCAGGGAAGTCTTTCACTTGTGTCTGTTAAACACTGGAGTTACAAAGTGCCTAGAAGAATTTCATCTCTCAGCCTGAGAATGCTTTACCCAATGAATAATGTAAATTCATGAATGGACAAGCTAGTTCCTTCTTGGTTGAAAGTCTGTGGAGAAAGATAATGAGACATGTGTGACAGACAATGACTTCTTTCATAAGTAATTTAAAAGGATAAATAATATGAACCTGTGTACTAAAGCATTTCTGGGTACATCTGGCCTGCAGTTTCTCCCATTAACACTGAGAAAGTCAATGTAGATAATTAATCACATAATTTCATATTAATATTGTATTGTATTTTCTTACTCATCAGCCTTACTATCTGGAACAAACCAAGAGTTGGAAATACAGCAAGCTACTACTTTCGGTATCCTGTATTAGCCGGTGTGGGACCAGGGCATCTATCTGCCTTTACTGCTACCCCTACTTTTGTAACTATCCTAGAAGGTAGGCCATCCCCAAAGGATACTAGAATCCTGCACTCAGCATTTGGAAGACAAAGCAATGTTACGTATTTCTGTTCTCTCTGGAATCATGCTAATAGAGCTCACAGATCCGTGCTGAGAGGCACACAGCTTAATCAACTTCAGATACTGAAAAGCAGGATTTGGCTTTAAAGACTGAGTTTTCAGGAAGGATTAATTAAGCCAAGGCCAGTGCATATCTGATTTATAAAATGAGTAGTTTCCAGAAAGGCTTCCAATTTACCTGAGAGAACCTTGAAGGAGGTAATATAGTTCTCCATCAAGAGAGCGTTTCTGTAGAAGAAGCTAGAAAGAATTGGAGCCCAAGTAAAATCCTAGTTTAGGGGCAGAAAAAGACACTCCTGAGTTATAGCCAAAAATTTAGACAAATTTCTTAATGCTAAGGAGTTAAGAATAAACACAAAATGCTGTCTCTAAAAAAAAAAAAAAAAAAAAATTCATGATAATTACTTGATTAGAAGGAAAAAAAATACGGAAAAAGGTTGCTATGATTACAGGAATGCAGCAGATTCTCCTTGTGAGCTCTGCCTAGGCAACTTCAGCAGCGAAAGGAAAAAAATATCCACAATACAAAAAATAATAATCTGACAGCTTTCTTGATTAAAGTAGAAGCTATTCAAGCAAGCAGAGAGTCATAGGAAGACATAAAGAAGAGACCTTCTCACCTTATTCTATACTAAGAGATAGTCACTATCTCTATAATTCTCTTACAGGATCTTAGATAATTTCAATAAATGTCTGAAGTTCTTTTGTTTAGGATGTGAGGAACAGACTTTGAAATTAACTGAAAGCTCCAGACTATGCTCTCTTTATGGTTAGTTTTACTGAACCCCGGAAGAATTCACTGATATTGTAAAGCCAATGTTATAAATAGGAACATTCTACAAGTAATTAAATGATGAAAACATAACTTGGGGTGAAATGTAAAACTACTTTTAAAAGTAGCACAAAAATTACCCTTTTATATCAAGTACTATTTTAAATAGCAATTTATTATAAATATGTAAAATAATAGTTCTCTGAGATTGAATATGTCTCTCGAATTCATAATACCTACTTATCACGGCAAGGCAAAATTTTGAAAGGATGAATACAGTTTGTTATTCCGCCCCCCCCACCCCGGGTTGCCTAATAACTAGGTTGTTGACTGAAGTGACTGGCTGTTTTATTTATTAGGCAAACATAACCCAAATACTATGGAAAAGAACATCAAGTGATTCCAGAAAGCAGATTTTAGAGCTGAATGTCTGATGCTAGTGCTTTTGTTTTTCTCTCATTTAAGGCTCTGGAACATTTGAAAGTGTTAAATTCATAACCAAAGATAGAAAGCAAACATGGAAAGTAATGGTTTCCAAATTGTATAACGCATTTTAAGTTAAGTAGCACGATTGCTGAAGAAAAATCAAACTGCCTGCAAATTGATAGGATACAGGAATGATATGGTCACTTTCTGGCATTCTTATATATTCATCAATTTTAAACGTTTGATGAATATATAACACAACTGGATTTTAATACCAATAAATTATTTTTATCACATATTACTCTATACCACATAACCACTTCTCATAAAATTTGATGAGACATATACAATTATTATCTACATTTCAGAGATGAAAAACCTAAGACTGAGAGGTTAAATGCTTTATTTATAGTCACATGTTTATGACATAGCAGAGCTAAGTTGTAAACATAGTTAACCACTATTCTATATCCCTTCTCTAAAAATACTTGTCTTACTAGGAAGAGAATAATTAATGCAAAAAAATTCTACATTTTGAAGCATTTTGCCAAAACTGTCTCATTATTATCAAAATAAATATCCTTAATTATATGATATTTTATGAAAAGAAATCTAAATGTGAATTTTATTCATACATATCTTTGATAATTTTGTTTGATATTTCTCCTCTGATTTGGGAATGAGAAGAAAACACTGGAGAAAAAATGACTTAAAAGCAGTTTATTCAAAATATGCAGAGAATGATCAGGGCTCCATTTATAAAAAGAATAATATAAGAACTTTTAATTTCCAAAACATTAAAATATTGTTTCAATTATTAAAATATAGTATGCCCGCAACTCATTTAAAAGTGCATATCTAATTTAAATATTTCATTTAGATATATAACATGTTCTTCATTGGTACCATTTAAAATATTAACATTTATAAGCATATGAAAATATTAGCTATTACATATGACCCTTCAGGGATATTTTATTTTGTTCACAGGAGCATGCACCACATGTCTTTTTCACTTGTGATATCTCTGAGGTATAACTTATGATAACTAATATATACCTATTAGGATGGCTAAAACAGAACAAAACAAACCTAGTAATACAAAATGTTACCAAAAGCTGACAAGAATGTAGAACAACTGATTGCCATACTTTTTGGTGAGAATAGAAAATGGTATACCCATCCTGGAAATCAGTTAATCCGTTTTTTATAAAGTCAAGCATGTAGTTACAATGTGACCAGAAATTCCACTGAGACAAAACAAAACTATGTCACACAAAAACCTGTATTTGAATATTCATAGAAACATTTATTTCCTCCTCCAAAGTGGAGATAAGATAAATGTCTTTTGGAAAAAGAATAAATAAGCAACTGTAGTACATACATTCATTGGAATACTATTCAGTAAGAAAAAGGAAGCAAAATATTGGCACAGACAATGACTTGGAAGAGGACATGTTTATGGGAAAATGGTGCTGATAGACTTGGACAATACAGGGCAGTCAGAAACCTTCAATTCGTAAAAAATGTAGTATCTGCGAAGCACAATAAAGCAAAGTGCATTAAAGTAAGGCATGCTTGTATGACTTGTGGTTTTAGGTTACACCTTCCTAATCACTAACAGTCTTGTGTAATTTAACAGATTACATAATGCTAAGTTGAAGAAGGCAATCTCAAAAGGTTGAATATGGTAAAATTCAATTTTTATGAATTTCCAGAAACAACAACTCCATAGAAATGGAGAACAATCAGTGTTGCCAGGGGTCAGCAGTGAAGGGAAAGTTTGACTATGAAGAGTTAACACGAATGAGTATTTTGGGTGAAAAACTTTTTCTGTATCTGGGTTTATGGTGATGGACACATGAATCTCTGCATGTATTAAAACTCACAGAGGACCAGGCCCAGTGGTTTACGCCTGTAATCCCAGCACTTTGGGAGGCTGAGGCGGGCGGATCATGAGGTCAGGAGATTGAGACCTTCCTGGCTAATTCGGTGAAACCCTGTTTCTACTAAAAATACAAAACATTAGCTGGGCGTGGTGTCAGGCGCCTGTAGTCCCAGCTACTCTGGAGGCTGAGGCAGAAGAATCACTTGAGCCAGGGAAGTGGAGCTTATAGTGTGTCGAGATCGCGCCACTGCACTCCAGCCTGGGTGACAGAGTGAAGCTCCATCACAAAACAACGACAACAAAAAACTCACAGAGGTCAGACACAGTGGCTCGTGCCTGTAATCCCAACACTTTGGGAGGCCGAGGCAGGTGAATCACCTGAGGTTAGGAGTTCAAGGCCAGTCTGGCCAACATGGCAAAAACCCGTCTCTACTAAAACTACAAAAATTAACCAGGCATGGTGTCGGGTACCTGTAATCCCAGCTACTCGGGAGACTGAGGCAAGAGAATTGCTTGAACCAGGAGGGAGAGATTGCAGTGAGCCAAGATTGCTCCACTGCACTTTGGCCTGGATGACAGAACAAGACTCCCTCTCAAAAAAAAAAACAAAACAAAACAAGAAAACACAGAATTGCATGCCAACCAAAAAAGAATAATATGCTAACCATAAAAGAATAATATAATTTTAAACTAACATTTAAAAATTAAAAAAATATTTTAAGGAATTTGAGTATAAAATTGGCATATATTTATAGTATAAAGCATTGATCTGTCCTCATTTATGTAGATTATGTCTACTAGAAAATTCGTATTTTAATTTTAGTATTTTCATTTGACAGTATAGGAGTAGCATTCCACATTAGATTTTCCAGCTCTAAATTCACCCTATGTAGAAATTAATGTGTTTTGGAATGAAAAAATTGCACAGATGTCATTTTCCTCAAAAGCAAGCAAACTATGAATGTAAATAATGCAGTGTTTTGGTTTAGAGCTTCCAGAATCACTTGGAATCGGTGATATTGAAATGTCAACAATTTGAGACCATTTTCTGCCATAAAAATGAGTAGATGAATAGCCACTTTTCTTATTTGTAACTTGCATTAATTTTTTAAAAAATCCTTATTAATAAAATTTGGCAGAGTTTTTTCTATCTGTGATTGTTGTGACATTATATTGTTTTGAAAAAGCAAACCAAATACTACAGTTATGTCAGATTTATTATGCATAACTATTGATATTATTGATATTATATGGGAATTTCAAGGATATTATATAGGAATATAAAGGTGAAAAAAATAAAGTCAGAATACAATTGCAGGCATTATTCATATATATTGAAGGTTCGATTCCAAACCACCACAATAAAATGAATACGATAATACAACAAGGCACACAAGTTATTTTCGGTTTCCCAGTACACACAAAAAGTTGTTTACATACGTGCACATGTGCCCCTTTGTAGGGACATGGATGAAGCTGGAAACCATCATTCTGAGCAAACTATCACAAGGACAGAAAACCAAACACCGCATGTTCTCACTCATAGGTGGGAATTGAACAATGAGAACACATGGACACAGGGTGGGGAGCATCACACACCAGGGCCTGTCGTGGGGTTGGGGGAGGGGGAGGGATAGCATTAGGAGATATACCTAATATAAATGACCAGTTAATGGGTGCAGCACACCAACATGGCACATGTATGTATATGTAACAAACCTGCACGTTGTGAACATGTACCCTAGAACTTAAAATATAATTAAAAAATAAATAAAAAACAAAAACAAAACAAAACAAAACAAAAAGCTGTTCACATTGCATTGTATTTTATTAAGTGTGCAATAATACTATGTCTAAAACAACCAATGTACATACCTTAATTAAAAATACTTTACTGCTTGAAAATACCAGCAATCATTTGAGTCTTCAGCAAGCTGTAATCTTTTTGTTGGTGGAGGGTCTTTCCTCAGTGTGACAGCTGCTGAATGATCAGAGTGGTGGTTGCTGAAGGTCAGAGAGACAGAGCATCTTCATCAGAAACAAACTTCATCTCAAAAAACACTTTCTTAGTTTATCTATCAAAAGCAACTCTTTATCCAGTCAAAGTTAATCATGAAATGACAGCAATTTGGTCCTATCTTCAGGCTCCACTTCTAATTATAATTCTCTTGCTATGTTCACCACATCTGCAGCTACTTCCTGCATGGAAGTCTTGAATACCTCAAAGGAATCCATGAGGATTGGAACCAGCTTCTTCAAAACTACTGTTAATGTTGATCATTTGACCTTGTCCAGTGAATCACAAATATTCCTACTGATATCAAGAACGTTGAATCCTTTCCCAAAATATTTCAAAGGACATGGTCCAGATCCATCAGAAGAATCACTATTCTCTGGTAGCCATAGCCCTACAAAATGTATTTATTAAATAATAAGAATTGAAAGTCAAAATTACTCCTTGCTCCATGGACTTCACAATGGACCTTGGGTTAGCAGGCATGAAAATAAGATTTATCAGCTGGGCTCACGCCTGTAATCCCAGCAGTTTGGGAGTCTGAGGTGGGTGGATCACTTTAGGTCAGGAGTTGGGAGACCAGCCTGGCCAACACGGTGAAACCCTGCCTCTACTAAAAATACAAAAATTAGCCATGTATGATGGCAGGTTCCCATAATCCCAGTTACTTGGGAGTCTGAGGCAGAATAATCGCTTGAACTCGGGAAGTGGAGGTTGCAGTGAGCCGAGATCGTGCCACTGCACTACAGCCAGGTGACAGAGTGAGACTGTCCCAAAAAAAAAAAAAAAAAAGGAAAAGAAGATTAATCTCCCTGTACGACTCCATCAGAGCTCTGTGTTGGTTACATTTGGTGTCTTATATGGCTGTAGTTATGCGACCACAAAATAATTAAAATGGTAACATCAAAGACTAGTGATCACATCACCATAATAAATACAGCAACAATGTAAATATTTGAAATATTGTAAAAATTACCAAAATGTGACACAAAAAACACGAAGTGAACACATGCTATTGGAAAAATGGTGCCAATAGACTCTCTCAATACAGGGTTGTCAGAAATCTTCAATTTGTAAAAAATGTAATATCTGTGAAGCAAGATAAAGTGCATTAAAATAAGGTATGTCTGTATTACTTGTGGTTTTAAGTTACACCTCCCTCATCACTAACAATTTTGTATACCTTTCATGTACTTACTTGCTTTCATCTTTCTTTGGTGAAGTATCTGCTGAAACTTTAGCTCACATTTTTAAGGTTTTTTTTTTTTTTTTTTTTTTTTTTTTTTGAGAGGGAGTCTCGCTCTGTCGCCCAGGCTGGAGTGCAGGGGCCGGATCTCCGCTCACTGCAAGCTCCGCCTCCCGGGTTTACGCCATTCTCCTGCCTCAGCCTCCCGAGTAGCTGGGACTACAGGCGCCCGCCACCTGGCCCGGCTATTTTTTTGTATTTTTTAGTAGAGACGGGGTTTCACCGTGTTAGCCAGGATGGTCTCCATCTCCTGACCTCGTGATCCGCCCGTCTCGGCCTCCCAAAGTGCTTCTCCATCTCCTGACCTCGTGATCCGCCCGTCTCGGCCTCCCAAAGTGCTGGGATTACAGGCTTGAGCCACCGCGCCTGGCCATTTTTATTGTTTTTGTGTGTGTGTGTTTGCACTGACAAATTTGAGAGCTTTTTTCGTGTTTACAACACAAGTTATTTACCATATATGAGATATGCAAATTTTCTACCAGCCTGAAGCTTGTCCTTTTATTTACCTTTGTAAATCATATAATACATGCAGATTAATACATATGAGACAGTTTATCATAGATTAAGTAATACTATATGTTCCTGTAGATATACCTGTTTTATTCATTTAAATCCTAATGTCTATAAATACTATTCCTGGAGAATTACTGTATAGGTTGGAATTTTGCATTTAGTTTAGAAGCCATATGACTAAAGGTTAATTGATTTAATGTCTTTTTGCCATAGTTAACTCATATACAAAATGGAATAACAATAGTGACTAAATTATAAGGCAATCAAAATAATGTATGTAAAGGTACTTAGCATAAAGCACAGCCTAAAATGTGTCCTTTATGGTTTAAATATTAGTAGTGAGCTTTAAAAATAACCTTATGAAGTAAGATAAACTTGGCTCTTTTTCTGACTTTATCTCATATGTTAAAATATTTCCAGGCTTACTCCTTCGTTGTGTTATTCTATTTTTATTTTAATTTTACTGGATATCTTACTACTGTATAAAATGTTTTTTTTTCGGCATTCCAGCCATTTATTAAATTGCTGCCACAATGTATCAACTAAATTCTATGGTAACCACATTGTGTATAGCACTATTTCATATCTTGAGAACATTAAGCCCACTCAGTTATTTCTACATTTCTTCATATGTTTTCAATTCACTTCATTTAGTTTTTATCAGTGCTGCTATCTTATCAGCACTACTATTACTTCTAGTTCCTACAACTCAACATGAACTATATTTCTTTCTTTTGGTTTTTGTGTTTCTTAGAATAATCATGTAATAATGGCTGTTTTACTTCCCCTATCCATTTTTATACTGTTGTTTTATACAGGAGCAACAAATCTTTCTTCCACAAATAATTCTTACTGTTTTGAGACAGAGGATGTAGCATTTCAGAGTTTCTCAGAACTGCAAAGGAGATGCAAGTGGGTTGAAAAAAGATTTCTCCTGAAATTCTGATGTGTTATTTACTGAGGAAAGCCTTCTAGACTAAGGTAAACGATGAATATGATATTTTAAGATTCACCATGTTTCATGATAAAATGAACAAAAATTATTATTGTCACATATTTAAAACTGGCAAAACCATCTATCGATTTATGTCTAAAGTATAAAAGTAAAAGATAAAGGTGATTTTACTACCCTTCTTAAGATTTCAGGTTATTCATTTTCAGTGTCTTTACTTGGGGCTGCGAATGATTTTAAACTAATTTCATCTCTGAAATCCTTACTCATTGGATTCTCATTTACAATTGTTCGTATTGTTCTTGAGTGGCAAAGCATCAGTTTAAGCCTCAAAATGTCATGTGCCCCAGCCACAAAAGCACTGAAGGTAGTATATTTCCTGTTTGTTGTTTAGCCCCCTGATAATCTCCCCTGCTTTGCACTCCCTTGTCATCCGTTCTAGGAAACATGTTGGATGGAAATTGATTCCTGAAAATCTTCTATCATTATTTTCCTTCTGATTTTCTTCTGATTCAAATGATGAAAATATGGTTTTCCAGAAGGCGGGCACTGAGATGGAATTAGAATAGCCACTGTATCATCAATTTATTTTACCGGTGTCTCACAGTCTTCAGCATACAGATCTTTCACCACCTTGGTTATATTTATTCCTAAATATTTTACCATTTTATGCTATTGTATATAGAATTGACTTTTTTCTTTCTTTTCCAGATATTTTTTGTTAGTGTATAGAACCAAAAAATATGTATATTTCTGAGTTGATATCACATCCTGCTACTTTACTGCATTTCTATGTTGGTTCTAACAATTTTGGTGGAGTGTATGGGTTCAAAACTGAATAAGACACAAATAAATGGAACAATCTCATGTTCATGGGTTGAATGCAATCTCTATTAAACTAAAATAGAAATAGAAATAGAATTAAAAATAAACTCAAATCGCCAAATAAATCTTGAGAGATAAGAACAAAGGTAGAAGCACCACACTTTCTAATACTGAATGATATTTAAAAGTTATAGTAATCAAAACAGTATAGTTCTAGCATAAAAACAGACACAGAACCATGTGGAACATAATTAAGAATATAGAATTAAACTCATGCATATAGAGTCAACCAGTCTTTGACAATTACACCAAGAATATACTCAGGGGAAAGGATAGTCTCTTCAATAACTTGTATCGGCAAAACTGATGTCCATATGCAAAAGAATAAAATTAGACATTTGTCCAACTGTGTATACAAAAATCAACTCAAAGTGGATTGAAAACTTAAATATAAGATTTAAAATCATAAAAACCCCAGATAAAGAGTAGAAAAGAAAAACGCCTTAATGTTGTTCTTGACAATGATTTTTTTTGGATATCACATCAAAAGCATAGGCAACAAAAGCAAAAGTAGAGAAATGGAACTATATCAGATAAAAATCTTCCGCACAGCAAAAGAAACAACCAACAAAATAAAATGATAGCCTATGGGATGGGGAAAAATATTTGCAAGCCATAAATCTGATTATGAGTTAATACTCAGCATATATGAGGAACTCATGCAACTCAAGAGAAAAACAATGACATAATTGCAACAACCCAATTAAAAATGGGCAAAGAAATTGAAGAGACATTTTCCTTAAGAAGACATACATGTGACCAACAGGTATACAAAAAGGTACTCGATGTTACTCATTATCAGAGAAATGTAACAAAACTACAATAAGATACTACTTCACAACTGTTAGGATGGCTGTAATAAACAAGAAGAGCTCCCAAGTGTTGGCAAGGATGTGGAGGAAAGAGAAGCTTCATACACTGTTGATGGGAACGTAAATTGGAACAGCCATTATGGAAAACAGTTTGCAAGTTCCTCAAAACATTAAACTAGCATGAGAATTTAGTAGTTCTAAAAATGGAACTATGATTAGGGAATGCCGCTTCTAGTTATATATCCAAAAGAAATAAAATTAGTACCTCAAAGAGATATCTGCACTCCATATTCATTGTAGCATTATTCCCAATAGTCAAGACATGGTAACCTGTGTGTCCGCAACAGATGAATGGATAAAAAATATATATAATATATAAATAAAATTGTGTATATTTATGTGCACACACACACTATATATATATGATACACCATTGTGTGTGTGTGTGTGTGAAATGATACATTCTTCACCCATAAATAAAAGAAAATCTTGCCTGTATGAATGTAAAGAACATTTTGCTAAGTGAAATAAGCCAGCCACAGAAAGATAAATACTGTATTATCTCCCTAACATGTGGAGTTTAATAGTCTAAATCACAGAATCAGAAAGTGAATTGATGGTTGCCAGGAGTTTGGGTTTGGAAGAAATGGGGAGATGATCAAACGTTACAAACTTTGGGTTTTAAGATGAGTAAGTACAGGAGATATAATGTAGTGCATATTTACTTAGTTACTAATACTGCATTCTTTACTTGAAATTTGCTAGCAGAGAAGGTCTTAAGTATTCTCACCATACACACATATAGGCACACACAATGGCAAGATACCTATGTTTGTTTGATGATAGATGAGTTGGTCAATTTGATTGTGGTAACCTTTACACATCACTACAATGTATGTAGATATCAGTTCATCACACTGTAGACACTGATTATACACAATTTTTATTTGTCGATTATACCCCAAAAGTCCGGGGAAAACAGAATTGCAATATTATATTGGGTAGTAACACTTGTGGAAAAAAAAGAAAGAAAAACAGGTAGAATTGGGCAAAACCAACGGGACCATGACCCTGGCCCCCAAAATTCTGAGCCAGTCCAATGGAGAGTCTTCAGAGCAAATATTGTTCCTTAAAGCAGCTCTTGTTTGGAGTGGAAATTGGCAAATCCTTTTAATATCATCTTGGTCAGCCATTGGCTGGGGGTCTCCTTAATACCTGCATGGATGCTGCTGGAAAGCATAGGAAGATTCTGAAGGTGCTGACACTGGAGACTTTGAACTAATATGCACTTTTCAGCTGGACAGAGGCTTGCTTGAATGAGATGATATCAGTGGTGCTTTTGCTTCTCCATTTGTGCCATGGCAAGCAAAGAAATATGGTTTAACTTTTAGCTAATTGTTTTAATTGACATTGAGGGGTAATATGAATAACATTGGACATTAACGCTTGTGAAAATCAACTTACATTCATGTTAATTATAATTATTAGCTCATAGTTATTGATCATTCACAGTGTGTTATAAAAATAAAATATATCTACTCTAAATACATTTGGCTTGAGAAATGGGCTAAGAACAGAAGAACCAAATTTTATAATTTCTAATGATAATTTAATGTAAATAATTTTAAAAGCATAATTAGTAGAGGAATATGAACTATTTTATATGTATGTTTAAATGTGTGTATATGTGCATATATAGATAGATAGATCAGAATGTACAGTATAGTAAAATTATGACCTACTTTTGAGTAAATGTCCCAAAGGGACTAATTATTCATATAAAATAATACATTACTCACTTTAAATTTTAATTTAACAACTTGACATACTCCTGCTTTTTCAGACTAGGTAATAAACTTTCTTAAATATGTAATTTTAACAAAAAAACTTTTATGAAATATAATTATGCACATTGTTAAAACAAATATTAATTTTTGCAAATGAATCATAATAAAGTAAATAATCAAAGTAAATAATGCACACAAAAGAAATTAAAATTATAACCGGTAAATAACATAGGATATTTTCACATCGAAAAATGAAGCCAAAATTAATTCACCTTATACTGATGTTTTAAAAAATGTATACAAATAAAACAATACATTCAAAAGGATAGATTTGTCTAAATGTTACTTTTCTATTTANTTCTTAAATATGTAATTTTAACAAAAAAACTTTTATGAAATATAATTATGCACATTGTTAAAACAAATATTAATTTTGCAAATGAATCATAATAAAGTAAATAATCAAAGTAAATAATGCACACAAAAGAAATTAAAATTATAACCGGTAAATAACATAGGATATTTTCACATCGAAAATGAAGCCAAAATTAATTCACCTTATACTGATGTTTTAAAAAATGTATACAAATAAAACAATACATTCAAAAGGATAGATTTGTCTAAATGTTACTTTTCTATTTATTATGTCTTTCATATAATTTTAGAAAGTATAAGACATTAAAGAGCATGTTATACTTAGCACAATAAGTTATCCCATAGTATTATTGAATAAAAAGCATGGTGTTCCATTTTGTCTGTTCTACTTACTGAACAGCTATTGATAATTCATACTTATTTACAATTTTGTATCTTGGTATTCTCATTTAACTCTCAGAGGAGAAGAAACGCATATGAATCATCGATGACATCAAACAGAAGATATGTACACTGAATACTTAAATGCATATTAATGGTTTACTGTTCTCACTTACATCAACTATTAAAAATTGATCTATTTTAATTAAAAAAATATGGCACACATATTGAACTTAGAATGATGTAGACACATTGGTATTCTTCCTGTCTGCTTTGGTTGCTTTTCAATTTTCAATCTTTTAAGTGAAAAGATAAAATTTTAAAATGTGTTTATACTAACATCAAAATAGTAATTTAACAAAATAAGTGCAAAACGTACACTTTGAAGACGACAGAACATTGCTGAGAAGAATTATAGAAAATCAAAATAAGTAGAAAACTTTTATTTCATATGAATGGGATGAAAGTATCTATATTGTCAAGAGAGCAATTCTTACAAATTGGTTGTAAATTCAACATATTCCTTGTCAAAATTCCAACAGATGTGATTGTAGATGTTGACAAGTTGAACCTAAAATATGTGTAGACTTGGAAATAACTTATAAAGGCACAGTGATCAAAATAGTGTAGCTCTGGAGCAAGAACAGGTATAGAGATAAATCAAACAAAATTGAGCGTTCAAAGATAACCTTTATGTTTATAGTAATAGTAATTAATCACAGGTGTGAATAAAAACAGGGGAAGGATAATATTTCCAAACTGTTGCTGGGACAATTAGGCATGCATGTGCAAAAGAAATAATTTAAACAATTTGCACCATACATAAAATTAACTCAAAATGATTCAGAAATCCAAATATAAGAGCAAAAACTATAAAATGTCTAAAAGAATACATATGAGAAAATCTTCATGACTATGAGTTAGGCAAAGATTTCTCAGATAAACCACCAAAACCATGATCTTTAAAAGAAAAAAAATATCAATTTGACCTTATCAAATCTAAAACCTCTCTCCACTTTAAAAGACATCATTATGAAAACCAAAAAGTAAGTCACAGATTGGGAGAAAATATTTACACATCATATAGCAATAGAAGAATTGTATTCAGAACATAAAAAACCATCTTAATTGAATGATTAGATGCTAACCAAACTAAAAATAGGTAAAACATTAGAATAGATAATTAATTAATTAATTAATTATCTATTATATCTATTATTAACTATCTATTATAATTGATTAATCCTAACATTAGGATAGATAACCTTAGGATACCTATGCCTAGACATAATTGTATATGTAAATATAATTAATTTTATTTTATTAGCCTTTGCAATGTTTTCTAATGTGTTCCATTGACACTTAATAAAGCACTTTTCTACCATTTTTAAACTCATGGTTTACGTCAATCTAAATAATTATATTTTGTAAGTGAAGGCCATGCTTTTCTAATTTATTGGAAATACATGTCATGATTGTGAATGCAGGTGACAGGGAGATATTTAGATATGTTTCTGAAGGCATAGCTTAGTTTATATTCTATGATAATGTATTACTCTAGTGCACACATATGATTGGACTGAGAGAGAAATCATTTTGATCATGTATTTGTGATCATGAACATGCTCTTCAACCTTTTGCTGCAAAAGCAGATCACTTTTAAATGTAAGTCACAGAAATCATATTTCTAAGAAAATATTTAAAATGAAAAGAGTAAGATAACTTTAACCGCCACAGCTGTTCCTTGATGGCATGGCTGCCTGACAAGAAAGCTTTCCAACATGGGAAGTAATAAAACAATTATTGTATAATCACCTTTGGGAATGTTGTAGAACAGAGAAAAATGTCTCAAATGTCTGCAGAGATTAGTATATAATATAAACGAATGAATCAAGCTAGATGTGAGATTCACGTCTTCAAGAATTGTGAAACAGATCGATCTTTTTACATTGTTCAGTTTTCATGGAGTCATGGATACAGTAAAAGTATTGCTTTCTTTTTGATTTTGCCATAAAAAAACACAAAATAAGTGTGGTAATTAATGGTTGTAGACACTGGGCCTGAATGTCAAAAATGATGAGAAGGGGTGGTCAGTAGCAGACTATTAAATTCTGTGATATAGTTAATAGGTGGCCATTATTTAGCTGTGTAAGAGTGTTACAAAGGTTCCCTCCCCTCACTTCCACCCCTCAACAGGCCCTGGTATGTGCTGTTCCCCTCTCTGTGTCCATGTATTCTCAATGTTCAACTGCCACTTTTAAATGAGAATACGTGGTGTTTAATGGTCTGTTCCTGTGTTAGTTTGCTGAGGATGATAGGTGCACCAAACCACCACGGCACACATATACCTATGTAACAAACCTTCATGTTCTGCTCATGTATGCTGTTTTGTTGTTGTTGTTGTTGTTGTTTTAAGTTGTTGAAGTTTCCCTGAACAAGGTCTCTTCTCTTGTTCGCCTCCATGTGAGATGTGCCCTTCACCTTCCACCATGATTGTGAGACCTCCCCAGCCATGTGGAACTGTAAGTCCATTACACCTCTTTCTTTAGTAAATTGTCCAGTCTCAGGTATGTCTTTATTGGCAGCATGGAAACAGACAAACACAGTAAATTGGTACCAGTAGAGTGGGGCACTGATGAAAAGATACCCAAAAATGTGGAAGCAACTTGGGAGTTTGGAAACAGACAGAGATTAGAACAGTTTGGAGGGCTCAGAAGAAGATAGGAAATTGTGAGAAAATTTGGAACTCCGTGGAGACTTCTTGAATGGCTTTGACCAAAATGCTGATAATGATATGGACAATGAATGATGATATGGCCGGGGTAGTCTCAGAAGATGAGGAACTTGTTGGAAACTGTAGTAAAAGTGACCCTTGCTATGTTTTAGCAAAGAGACTGGCGGCATTTTGCCCCTGCCCTAGAGATTAGTGGAACTTTGAACTTGAGAGAGATGATTTAGGGTACCTAGCTGAAAAAATTTCTAAACAACAAAGCATTCAAAGGGTGACTTGGGTGTTGTTAAAGGCATTCAGTTTTAACATGGAAACAGAACACAAAAGTTTGGCATAGGACAACAGGAAAAATATCTCCAGGTCATGTCAGAAACCTTTGCAGCAGTCCATCTCATCACAGACCCAGAGGTTTAGGAGCAAAAAATGGTTTCATGGGCTGGGCCCAGGGTCCTTCTGCTGTGTGAAGTCTAGAGACTCGGTGCCCTGAGTCCCAGCCACTCCAGCCTTGATTAAAAGGGGCCAAGGTACAGTTTGTGCTGTTGCTTCAGAGGGTGGAATCCCCAAGCCTTGGCAGCTTCCACATAGTGTTTAACCAGTAGGTGCACAGAAGTCAGAACTGAAGTTTGGCAACCTCTGCCTAGATTTCACAGGATGTATGGAAATGGCTGGATGCCCAGGCAGAAGTTTGCTGCAGGGGCAGGGCCCTCATGGAGAACTTCTGCTAGGGCAGTGCAGAAGGAAAATGTGGAGTTGGAGCCCCCATACAGAGTCCCTACCAGGGCACCACCTAGTGGAGCTATGAGAAGAAGGCCACTGTCCTCCAGACCCTGGAATGATAGATCCACTGACAGCTTGCACCATGTGCCTGGAAAAGCCACAGACACTCAATGCAAGTCCATGGAAGCAGCTGGGAGGGAGGCTATACCATGGAAACCCACTTCTTGCATCAGCTTGACCTGGATATGAGACATGAGGACAAGGAAGTTCATTTTGGAGCTTTAAGATGTGACTGGTCTGCTGGATTTTGGACTTGCATGGGGCCTGTAGCCCCTTTATTTTGACTAATTTCTCACATTTGGAATGATTGTATTTACCCAATACCTGTACCTTTGCTGTATCTAGGGAGTACCTAACTTGCTTTTGATTTTACAGGTTCATAGGTGGAAAAGACTTGCCTTGTCTCAGATGAGACTTTGGACTGTGGACTTTTGAGTTAATGCTGAAATGAGTTAAGACTTTGGGAGACTTTGGGGGAGGCATAATTGGTTTTGAAATGTGAAAGGGACATGATATTTGGGAGGGGCCATGGGCAGAATGATATTGTTGACTATGTTCCCACCTAAATCTCATTTTGAATTCCCAAGTGTTGTGTGAGGGGCTCGGTGGGAGGTAAATGAATCACAGGGAGAGGTCTTTCTCATGCTGTTCTTGTTGTTGTGAATAATTCTCACAAAATCTGATGGTTTTAAAAGGGGGAATTTTCCTGCACAAACTCTCTTCTCTTTTCTGCCACCATGTGAGGAATGCCTTTCACCTTCCACCATAATTGTGAGGCCTCCCCAGCTATGCAGAAATGTAAGTCCATTAAACCTCTTTCTTAAGTAAATTGCCCAGTCTCAGGTATGTCTCTATTAGCAGCATGAAAATGGAGTAGTACAATAATGTTGTTAGGTATTTTTAGAAGAGTTCAAATCTGAGATGTGGATTGGGAAGAGCAAGATGGTGGGAAAAATCCTTCAGTGATTGTCTCCCCACAGATATATCAATTTAAACAAGTATCTATATAGGACATTACCTTCACAAGGAGTAAGGAAATCAGGTGAAAGATCAGAGTACTTGATTTTAGCATCATAATAAGAAAAGACACCTTGAAGATGATAGAAAGGATAGAGTTACATTGCCCACATTAACCCTTCCTCAACATTAAGTAGCACAGCAAGGAGAGAGACATAGCTAGCTTAAAGAACAGAGAGGAAATCAAGTGTGGTCAAGCTATAGCAGCATGAGCCTGGGGCACAACCTGAGGATGCATTGGTCCTCATGACTGTGGGCCTTGGCAGACAAAGAATTGACTTCACCATCTCTTCCACATTCCTGAGAAACACAGTGTGGAGAGTGTCTCTGTCCGTTTGAAGGAAGGAGAGGAAAGTAACTGCAGGACTTTGCTTAGACTTTACAGCTAAGCCTGACAAAATAAAATCCAACAGTGGATAGAACCCAATGTCCCCTGACCCCAGGCTGCTGCCCATGGAAAGAGCCTCTGGATCCATCCCCATGCTAGGTAGAGACCCTCCATCCTTGTAGGACAAACTCCTGTTCCAGCCTACATTGCCACCAGCCTTCTGCAACAGCCTCAAGTCACAAATAAGCCTCAGCAACCGGAGGGCTGTAGCAGCATGGGCCTTGGAAGTTTCTCTGTACTCTGTTGGTCTCTGTAGCTCTGGGTTTCGGGTACAGTCCAGCATTATGGTGGTAGCAATAGCAACAGAAATGCATGCCTTGTCCCTTCCTCAAGCCCAGACAGCACAGCATAGGTAGAAACATTGTTCACACGGGAGAAGGAGAAGGAAGTAGGCACAGGAAATGTTGGCTTGGACTCCAGTGCAGGCCCACCATAATGAAGGCAAGAGGCAGACAGAGACCCATAGCACCTGACCACAAGCTGGTGACCTTGGAAGAAACTTCTGAAAAAATCCTGGACCAAAGTAGAAACTCAAGGACCCAGTTATATGCACTACTCTCTTTAGGCCCTCCTTTAGACTATCCAGGTAGAAACAACACATCAATTACAGGCTCACAGTAAAGCTGGCCTTGGATCACTCTCTAGTGCTGTAAAAGCTGCAACACACCAACTATGGACTCATGGCAATTCTGATCTTAGGATGCCATCCAGTCCTCAAGTAGCATATAACATTGGATCAGATAACATAATAATCAGCCTGTTTGGCTGGGCACGGTGGCTCACACCTGTAATCCCAGCACTTTGAGAGGCTGGGGCGGGTGGATGATAAAGTTAGGAGATCAAGACCATCCATCTCTACAAAATAAAAATAAAAATAAATCGCTGAGTGTGGTGGCAGGCGCCTGTGGTCCCAGCTACTTGGGAGGCTGAGACAGGAGAATGGCATGAATCTGGGAGGCAGAGCTTCCAGTGAGTGGAGATTGCGCCACTGCACTCCAGTCTGGGTGATGGCGTGAGTCTCCATCTAAAAAAAAAAAAAAAAAAAAAAAAAAAATTCAGCCTGTTTAAAAGCTCTGGAAGAAGGAGCACAAAGCCAAATTGTGAAGACTGGAATAAATACCTAATCCTGCAATGCACAGATGTTGTCACTTGGCCCAAGCATCAGGAATATTCAGGTAACCATGACCTCCCTCACCAAATGGACAAAATAATATGTCAGAAAGAGACCCTACAATGATAAAAATGTGTGATCTCTCAGACAGAAACTTCAAAAACTATTTTTAGAAAGCTCAATGAACTTTAATAAAATATAGGAAAATGATTTGGTAATTTATCAGATAAATTTAACAGAGTTATTGAAATAGATTTTAAGTAATCAATCAAAAATCCCAGAGCTAAACAATGCAATGGATGAAATGAAAGATGCATGAGAGGGAATCAATAGCAGAATCCAAGAAGCAAAATAAACAATCAGTGAGCTTGAAAACAGGCTCTTTGGAAATACACCATTGAAGGAAACAAATAATTCAGAACATTTTTGGGAACTATGGGACAACAGCAAAATAACAAATATTTGGGTCATTGGGGTTCAAGTGGAAATTGAAAATGTCAAATGGGTAGAATGTATATTCAAAGATATAACAGAAAACTTCACAAATTTAGATAAAATTTAAATATAATGTAAATATCCAGGTACAGAATGTCAAAGGTCACCAATAAGATTCAGCATGTAACCCATTATTATGATAAATTTAAATATCCAGGTACAGAATAATTATTATGATAAATATAAATATCCAGGTATAGAATGTCAAAAATCACCAATAAGATTCAGCATGTACTCTATTATTATGATAAATAAAATATCCAGGTACAGAGTAATTATTGTGATAAATATAAATATTCCAGATACAGAATGTCAAAGATCAACAATAAGATTCAGCATGTATGATCATGCTCTCAATTGTCTTGAATCCTTCAGAGAAGATTCTGAAAGCAGCAAGCAAAAATAAAGAAATAACACATAGGTGGGCTCCAATTCACCTGGCAGCACACTTCTCAGCAGAAATCTTACAAACCAGGAGAAAGTGAGTTGATTCTAAGTGCTGAATGTAAAAAAGAAGGCTACCAATCAAGAATAATGCTCCTGGCAAAGCTATCCTTCAGAAATAGAAAGACTAAAACTCCTAAACAAACAAAAGCTGAGGAAATTTATTACCACCAGATTGGCCTTACAAGAAAAGCTAAAAAAAGTTCTTGATCTTACAAGAAATGCTAAAGGGAGTTCTGCAAACTAAAGAAACACACTAATGTGTAATAAGAAAACACTTACAGTTATAAAACTCACTTTTAAGAGTAAATATATAATTTCAGAATCTTCAAATACTATAGAAGGTCAGTAAATCACTTATGTTTTTAGTATAAACACTAAAAGAAAACATATTAAAAATAAGTACATTCATTTGTCAAGAAATAAACAATACAAAATGTGTAAAATAGGGCATCAAAATTCTAAATGTGAAGGAGTATAAAGTGTAAAGTTTAATTTTTTTGTTTATTTTTCTACCTACAAAGTTAATTTACTATCAGTTTAAAGTAACTTGTTACTTGTTACTGCTTGCTACTTGTTACTACATGTAACTTGTTCCTACTAAAACATGTTTTTGTAGCCCTCATAGTAACCATATATCAAAAACCTACAATAGATACACAAAAATTTTTTAAAAGGAATTGAAACACACTATTCAATCATGTCACTGGAGCACAAAAGACAACAGTGAGAGGTAGAAAGACAGAAAAAAACTACAAAAAAACAGAAAACAAGAAACATAGTGGTAGTAGTGAGGCCTTACTTTTTGGTAGCTACCTTAAGTATAAATAGATTATATTACCAAATTAAAAGACTGAATGGACAGAAAAACAAGATTCAACTAGTTGTTGCATTCAAGAAACCCACTTAAGCTGTAAGAAAACACATAAACTGAAAGTGAAGAGATGAATAAAATATATTCCACGCACATGAAAATCAATAGAAAGTATCAATAAGAGTATCAGAGGATACTCTTAAAAAACAAAACAAACAAACAGAAAAACCTTCTTTGGGCCGGGCGCGGTGGCTCAAGCCTGTAATCCCAGCACTTTGGGAGGCCGAGGCAGGCGGATCACGAGGTCAGGAGATCGAAACCATCCTGGTTAACACGGTGAAACCCCGTCTCTACTAAAAAAATACAAAAAACTAGCCGGGCGAGGTGGCGGGCGCCTGTAGTCCCAGCTACTCAGGAGGCTGAGGCAGGAGAATGGCGTAAACCCGGGAGGCGGAGTTTGCAGTGAGCTGAGATCTGGCCACTGCACTCCAGCCTGGGTGACAGAGCGAGACTCCTTCTCAAAAAAAAAAAGAAAAAAACCTTTTATTTTAAGTTTAGGGGTACATGTACAGTTTTGCTACATAGGTAAACATGTGTCATGGAGTTTTGCTGTGCAAATTATTTCATCTCCCAGGTATTAAGCTTAGTATCTATTAATTATTTTCCATGATCCTCTCCCTCTTCCCACTCTCCACCCTCCAATACGCTCCAGTGTGTACTGTTCATCTCTGTGTGTCCATATGTCATCATCATTTAGCTTCCACTTATAAGTGAGAACATGCAATATTTGGTTTTCTGTTCCTGCATTAGTTTGCTAAGGATAATAGCCACCACTTCCATTCATGTCCCTGCAAGAAACATGATCTTGCTCTTTCTTATAGCTGCCTAGTATTCCATGGTGTATATGTAACTCTTCTTCTTTATCCAGTCTATCACTGATGGCCATTTAGGTTGATTCTATGTCTTTGCTATTGTGATTAGTGCTGCAATGATCAAATGCATACATGTGTATTTATGGTAGAATGATCTACATTGCTTTGGGTATATAATCGCTAATGGGATTGCTGGGTCAAATAGTAGCTCTCTCTTCAGATCTTTGAGGAATTACTACACTGTCTTCCACAATGGTTGAACTAATTTACACTCCCATCAACATTGTAAAAGTGCATATTTTTCTGTGTAACATTGCCAGCATCTGTTATTTTTTGGCTTTTCATAGTAGTCATTCTGACTGGTGTGAGATGGTATTAAAAGTAATTGCAAAAACTGCAATTACTTTTGCACAAACCTAATATCTCATTGTGGTTTTGATTTGAATTCCTCTAATGATCAGTTATATTGAGTTTTTTTTTTTTTTTTTATTCTTGGCTGCATGAATGTCTTCTTCTGAGAAGTGTCTGTTCATATCTTTGCCAACTTTTTAATAAGGTTTATTTTATCTTATAATTTTTTAAAGTTCCTTATAGATGTTGTATATTAGAACTTTGTCAGATGCACAGTTTGCAAATATTTGCTCCAATTCTGTAGGTTGTCTGTTTACTCTGTTGATCATTTCTTTTGCTGTATAGAAGCTCTTAAGTTAATTAAATCGCACTTGTCAATTTTTGCTTTTGTTGCATTGCTTTTGGTGTCTTTGTCATTAAACGTTTGCCTGTTCCTGTGTCCAGCATGATATTGCCTTGTTTGTCTTCCTAGGTTTTTATAGTTTTGGGTTTTACATTTAAGCCTTTACTTCATTTGAGTTGATTGCGTACAATGTAAGGAAAGGGTCCAGTTTCAATCTTCTGCATATGGCTAGCCAGTTACTCCAATACCATTTTTTTTTAATAAGGACTCTTACCTCATTTCTTGTTTTTGTCAGCTTTGTTGAAGATCAGACCTTTCTCACATGCGTACTTTGTGAAAATTTTATCTCATCCTGTAAGTCATCTGTTCATTCTGTTGGTAGTTTATTTTGCTGCACAGAAGCTCTTTGATTAGTTCCCATTTGTCATTTTTTTTTTTTTTTTTTTTTTTTTTTTTTNGAAAACCCCATCATTTCAGTTCAAAAGCTTCTGAACCTGATAAGCAACCTCAGCAAAGTCACAGGATACAAAATCAATTTGCAAAAATTGCTACCATACCTATACACCAACAGTCAAGCTGAAAATCATGAATGAACTCTCATTCACAAGTGTCACAAAAGAATAAAATACTAGGAACATAGCTAACTAGGGAGGTGAAAGATCTCTTCAATGAGAACTATGCACTACTACACAAAGGCATTAGAGATGACACAAATAGAAAAATAAGAACCTCTTTCTTTTATAAATTCTTTAGTAAATATCTCTTCAATGACAATGACACTTTACTGCTTAAAGAAATTAGAGATGGAGGACCCAGAGCAAGATGGCCGAATAGGAACAGCTCCAGTCTCTAGCTCCCAGTGCCAGTGACACAGAAGATGGGCAATTTCTGCATTTTCAACTGAGATACCAGGTTCATTTCACTGGGGAGTGCTAGACAATCAGTGCTGGTTAGCTGGTGCAGCCCGACCAGCCAGAGTTGAAGCATCCCAGGCATTGCTTCACCTGGGAAGCACAAGGGGGAAAGGAATCCCTTTTCCTAGCCAGGGGAAATGAGACACACAACACCTGGAATATTGGGTAACTCCCACCCTAATACTGCACTTTATCAAGGGTCTTAGCAAACGGCACACCAGGAGATTATATCCCACACCTGGCCGGAAGGGTCCCACACCCACGGAGCCTCCCTCATTGCTAGCACAGCAGTCTGGGATCTAAGGGCAAGACAGCAGTGAGGCTGGGGGAGGGGTGCCTGCCATTGCTGAGGCTTAAGTAGGTAAACAAAGCCGCCAGGAGGCTCGAACTGGGTGGAGCCCACAGCAGCTAAAGGAGGCCTGACTGTCTCTGTAGACTCCACCTCTGGGGACAGGGCATAGCTAAACCAAAAGCAGCAGAAACCTCTTCAGATGCAAATGACCATGTCTGACAGCTTTAAAGAGAGCAGTGGATCTCCCAACATGGAGGTAGAGATCTGAGAACGGACAGACTGCCTGCACAAGTGGGTCCCTGACCCCTGAGTAGCCTAACTGGGAGACATCCCCCACTAGGTGCAGACTGACATCCCACACCTTACACAGTGGGGTACACCCCTGAGACAAAGTTCCCTGAGCAAGAATCAGAGAGGAACACTCGCAGTTCAGCAATATTCAATCTTCTGCAGCCTTCACTGCTGATACCCAAGCAAACAGGTCTGGAGTGGACCTCAAGCAATCTCCAATAGACCTACAGCTGAGGGTCCTGACTGTTAGAAAGAAAACTAATAAAGAGAAAGGACACCCACACCAAAACCCCGTCAGTACATCACCATCATCAAAGACCAAAGGCAGATAAAACCACAAAGATGGGGAAAAAGCAGGGCAGAAAAGCTGGTAATTAAAAAAAAATAAGAGTGCTTCTCCCCCTCCAAAGGAATGGAGCTCATCGCCAGCAATGGATCAAAGTTGGACGGAGAATGACTTTGACGAGTTGAGAGAAGATGGCTTCAATCCATCAAACTTCTCAGAGCTAAAGGAGGAATTACGTACCCAGTGCAAAGAAACTAAAAATCTTGAAAAAAGAATGGAAGAATGGATAACTAGAATAATCAATGCAGAGAAGGCCATAAATGAACTGAGAGAGACAAAAACCGTGACACGAGAAATATGTGACAAATGCACAAGCTTCAGTAACCGACTCGGGCAACTGGAAGAAAGAGTATCAGCGATTGAGGATCAAATGAATGAAATGAAGCAAGAAGAGTAGTCTAAAAAAAAAAAAAAAA